>NC_056725.1:1970788459-1971050959 GCF_019279795.1 Protopterus annectens | reverse complement strand
AATTACCTTCTTCTGCAGTTCATATGGGATGGCATGTCTTAGTAGCATATCTTGGTATGACTGCAAATTCTTTTTATTAGACTAGTTGTTCCTACCACTATCAGAACTGCCTGATTATCTTTCTTACACATTTCTTATTTCTGCCTGCAAACATGATATTTTATGACTTTGTATCTCTCTGTACATAAGATACTGTAATCACTGGGTGTGGCAATTCCATTGACCAATTTTGCTTTTGTCTGCTTTTTTTCATGGACTTGTATACCTAGTTTTATCACATCTATATTTTGAACTGTTGGTTATAGGTGATACTAAGTGATATGCCCTTCATCATTCTCTGTAATATTTTACGTTTCATGCTTTCAGTGCTTCTCAGGTACTTCCATATAGCAGTCCTCAATGCAACAGTCTTTCCACATTATTGTGCCTTTCAGTATTTTAGGCCTTCTGCCATAAGTATATCATACTCAGCAATAAGGTGTGTGACTGTTTCCATTTCTTTTTTTACAGAACCTGCATTTGTCTGTTTTACCACCTTTTAAATGTTTTTTAACATTGGAATGCAGCAGAACTGAAGTGACATAAAGTAAGTGGCATACCTTGGTATCAGGCCACTACAATATTTCCTGATGCAGGGGTAATCTCATGTACGTGAGCATCTTAGAAAACTGCAGATATACATAACATATTAGATGACATATTTTGCTCTTCAGCACCATGTTATCACTAATATATTTCATTAACAATTTTTCAGAATTTCGGGGGCTGATAGCCCACAGTGCCAATGCCTGCCAACTCTTTTTTAAGACCAAAGATATATGCACAAGTTTTCTGGAGACAAGGAACATGTGTATGATGCAGGACATGTTACCGGAATGAGAGATTAAAAGCGTTATAGAAATGCTTCTGCTTTTCAGCTACGACTTAAACTTTGCAGGCAGTTAGACTGTGGTGCAGTAGTCCATAACTCTCAACTGTACAGATTTTCACAAAATATCCAGATTTTTTCCCTTCTATTTTTGGTCCATTTTTCATAACATTTTGGTTTTCTGGAAAATTAGTGTCCAATCATTAAAGACTGAAATTAAAAAATAATGAATGACATTTGAGTTTCAGACTTCACACCCTTCAGAAAATTCATGCTAACGTAAAACCTGGTAGTCTATCAACTTTGTAAGTTTGTAAGAGCAATGTTTAAAAATTGTCCCTGTTTTTGGGCATTTGTCCCACTTTTATTCATGGCTTTGTCCAGATTTCCTGCTCTAAGTGGCTGAGAGGTATGTGCAGTATGGTCATATGTGACTATACATAGAGCTGCTATCTGCTAATATGTGGTAGTCCAACAGTATGACCATATGTATGAACTATGTTGACAGTGTGTAATGTAATGTGAAACAAAGAGCTGATATTGGTTCACACATATTAGTACTTCAATTGCTGTGCACACAAGTTAACTATAAAGGTATGTTCATATAACACCTCTAAGCAATACTAATAACTATACTAATCAGTATCCTATACTTCTATAAAAGGCTTTATCATTCTGGTATAAAATATGCATAAGGAACTGAACAGCTTTGATTAGCATATTTCCCAATTACCCATGAGTATCTGTCACATGCTTGTAGGGAATGTTATATGACTGCATAGAAAGAGACGTGATACTCAATATACTACCAGTACTGTCATGGAAAGGAAAACAAAATATAGTTAGCATGCATTAAGTTTGTATTGACAGTTTAGCAACCTCACAAGTAATGAATATTATAGATATGTTAAATAATAGGTTTATTATAATTTTTTAAATATTTTGTGTTATTGTTGGTGGATAAAATAAATTTAGTTAATAAAGCAGTATGTCACTGGTGGTCCCTATGTGTATTGTAAAGGACATGGCAGGAGTATGCTGATACATTGTTGTGCTGTTTTAGTGTTGTTGCTTGATATGTTCAATTGCTACTTGTGCATGGCTGTTGGAGAAGTACAAAGTATTTATGCTTCTCTGAATGTTGCACTATAATGCAATGGTGACATATGACTAACAATCAGGTAAGTACATAGAGGATTTAACAACTTTTCCACTATTGCACAGCTTGAGGATGTCACCACCTATTCAGAGGAGTCTTTGCCACATAGCTTTAATAATATTGTTATAATATTAGTTATGTAAGTTAGCACTCTGTATTCCCAGCTTAAGGATATACAACTGTAATTATGTTATAGCTTCTACATAATGTACAGTTATACAGTGCAGTCTCCACATGTATAATGAACATTCAAAATGCCTGTATTACTATTGTGGACTGCATTATGTCGTTTTGGATTAATGCTGCAATACCTGGAATGTTAGTTTACCACAATTATATTGTTAGTGGCTAGTGATCTATATATTTCAGTCTACTAGATACATGCAATGTGAACTTTAAGTGTAATAAATAAACAAATATTTTTATCCATCTTATTTGCACATTCATCACTTATACAGTACGTTGACCAAACAACGGTTAAGTATTATGAATCCTCCTCCTAAACTATAAACATCTTCATGGCCTGCAGTACTGCAAGTGACTAGCCTTAACACCAGGGGTTGCCTAAAATACAGATACAGACTTGCAGGTGGAGCAATAACTATGCTGGACATCCCTTTCATTTAAATGTGACATGATATTATTTTAAGATCTGATACTATTGTGTAACTCCAATGTAAAATGTTAAAGTTTTATACCACTGCAAGTCTGATTCATGTTAAAGTGTGCTAATCATGTTCTGAAGCAGGTGTAAGTAACAAACATCCGGAGTTGGATACAATCTTCTTGCCATATAGAATACCAAATTGTATAATTTTTATGAAACATTATGTTGCTTCTTCTTTTAATTGTTTTGATAAGGATACCAAATTGCACATTTTTATGGAAGAAGTATGTTGTTTTGGCCCCTTGAAATTTTTTCTCAAAGCTGAAAGTCCATCATGACATTATGAATTCCCAATACCACAATACCTAAATTTGTGTATAGGCTACTGCATTTCCATACTAAATGCATTAGTAGCAGTTTCTTACATCCTAGGATGATGAGTTGCCATCTAGTTATTTGCAGGTAGAACACGTGGCAATTTAATAATGAAACCACAATGTAAGTAAGGAGCAGATCATCCTAAGAGGTAAGTTGCTTTGTTTCTCAATAATGTTTTATTACTGTATGTAAGCCATTGTCTGTTGCTTATGAAAACATTAATGTGCTGATGTGGTTATGGAGTAAAGGTAAATAAAATATTTTTTTGTCAGAAACACTTTGTAATATTAAATAAAGGGGAAATGCAGTTAATTATAAAATAAATGTTACCAAAAGTGACAGATTTTACAGAACTGGGCTTAGGGTTCCAGAATTTCTCATCTGTCATACAACTTGAGGAATACCAAATCATTTTCTTGAAATCAGACACTGTGTTACTACTATCCAAGGAAAACCTGTTTTGGAATTTTGCATTCATGTTCATTACAGAACATATAACATCAAGTTGAGCAGAGTCTGAACTGTAAGAAGGGAATCCGATACCCTGGCCAGCACATGTATATGACATTTGACACACCAAACATTTACAAAAAGTATAACAGCTTGAATGATCATGATCATGAATGTCCAGTTGTGTAAAATATTACCATAACAGTAAATGTCCTTTTCATTGTCACAATATTCATCACTACTGGTATTTACTGCAAAGATTAGCCATGACATCTGGCCAGTATATCAAAACCTTTATTACCTAGGGAGCATTGTACATCAGACGTATGCTCCCCTGCAAGCATAGCCATAAAGGTGGTGGAGATATTCTCCCAACTCAAAACTGAAGTGCACCTGGAGGATCAGGACCCCCAGTGGAAAGGAGGACATGTACATCCTGAAAAAAGGAATGAAAGAAGAGAAGGAGGGGAACCTCTTGGCCAGTACCAAAAATATCACCCATGCAAAAGGAAGAGAAAAGGAGGCAGAAGGGCAGCAGTGAATACTGCAACAGTGAAAATGAGGACATCTACTGTCATGGTAAGATTTTACACAACAGTAGCATGTCCTTCCATATAACTGTTGCAGTATTCATCACCTCTGAGAGAGTATAAAAGCTACTGAGAAGGTAGAGGGGAGCAGGAAGGCAAGAAGGAGCCCTCCACAAATCCCTGAAGTGTAGTCTTGGCAAATCTTGGCCTGGTCCTAGAAATGACATCAAATTTGTAATGGTTTGTGAAAGTGTGAACTGAAACCAAGTAGATGCTTCAAGGATGAAGTTGGTGTCCAAACCCTTGAAGAAATCCCCTGAAGAAACCACTGCTCAAGTGGAATGGCACTCACAGAAGTAGGCAACTGCTTACCATGAAAATAATGACAAAAAGAAATGGCCTTGGAAAAAAAACAGGATGAAACAGTTTGCTTACAAACACCCAAACTCAATGTCCTGGAATGAAACCTCTAAGAAACTGCTTGACTTCAAGCCTAGAGGATAAAGGAGGAGTAAGTGGCAGACAGACAGACAGAAATGGCTGACGAGTGTACTGTCACTGAAGAATATGTCAAGTCAGCATGCAGCAGTTCACACAGATAGGAAAGAACCAAAGGCACCCCATACTGAAAAGGGGTCCTGGGGATGTTTAAAACACCAAACAGAAAACCTCTTGCCTTTGGACATATATGATTTTCTGGTATTGGGATTCCTGGCATCATGCAGGACCCTGAGCACATCCTCAGAAAACTGGTGTCAGAAAGAAATCAAAACCTTATTACCCAAAGCATCAATTGAAGGCTGGACAGATGAAGGCCAAGGACAGTTCTTTTGTCCTGTGCGAGAATAGCCATGTAGTGAGGTAACGTGTGATGATTGCCCCTGGCCACATGAAATAAAAAGGGGAACCGGTACTGTCTCGGCCAAAAGGAAGTCACCAACAAGATTTTTGGAGAGTCCTTCTTGATTTCGTAAAGGGCCCTTGGAAGATGAGAAAAGAGAAGAAAGGCATACAGGAACATTCCCTTCCAAGAGAAAGACAAGGTTTTCCACCTTCCAAGACAAAGTATTTGGTACTCTGGAACAGAACTGGAGGAGTTGCCTTTTCAGAGGGGAGACAAAGAGATCCACTTCAAGAATACCCCACAGATGAACTATGTCCAGAAACACATCTCTGTGAAGCATTCATTTGTGAGGCTGTGCCCTGAATCTGCTGAGAAAATCTGCTGCAAAACTGTGCTCTGAAGGTATGCAGACTGCCTGTAAGTTCACCTGCTGATTGATGGCCATTTCCCATACTTGAAGGGCTAACCTGCAAAGAAGAATAGACCTTGTGACCCCCATCCCTACATTTGTTGATATACCACATGACTGTGTTGTTGTGTGTGTAAACCTTCAAGGGACCCAGGACCCAGAGCACACAGAAAGTTTTAAGGGCCAGAAAGAGAGCCACAATTTCACTGATGTTGAAGTGATCCATTATTTGCTGAGATGACCAAAGGTCCTGCATCTTTATGTGCCTGACATAGCTCCCTACCCCAGCTCTGATGCCTCTGTGAAGAGTTTCTGAGATGGATGAGGAAGATGGAATTGAACTCCTGGATTGAGAGCTAGCTGCCTATTCCACCAATTCCAATTTGAGACAAGGGAGCACAAGAACTAGATGGTTTAGTGGGTGGAGGTGCTGAGGCCACACTGATTTTCGGTACCACTGACACTTTCTCATATGAAGTCTGGTCCAGGAGAGCATGTGGATGTTGGAGGCCACATATCCCAGAGCCATAAGAAACTTCCTGGCTGGAAGATAGGGCAGGGGAAGTAAGGGCAAAAAATAGTTTGTGAGGGGCAAAACCTTGGAGGCAGGAAGAGATGCCAGCATTAGAAAAGACTAGAACATACAGCCTAGGAAAACAGTATCCTGAAATGGTACAACATTGACTTTTGAAGGTTAACAGTGAACGCCAGGCTGTGCAACAGAAGCTGGGTAAAATGAAGATCCTGCACCAGCTTGGAAAGGGATGGAGCCTGCAAAAATGTCATTTGAATTCCCTGAAGCCTACAAAAGGTGACTAGTGAGGCTAGACATGTGGTGAACACCGTTGGGGCTGTTTAAAGTCCAAAGACCTAAGCAGAGAGCTGAAAATGAGAGGAAGAAATAGAGCTATACACATATTTCCTGAAGAGAGGGTGGGTAAGAATATGAAAGTAAGCATCCACCTAATCCAAGGAAACCAAAATGGTCTGGGAAAGCAACAGAGTCTGAAGAGACAGCATTCAGAAGGAAGGCACTATGAGAAAGGTGTTCAAGAAGGAAAGATCCAGAACAGGTGTCCAATACCCATCTTTCCTGCTGACAAGAAAAATCCTGCAATAAAAACCCAAACCCCTCCAATCTGTGGAACTCATTGAATGCTAATCTGGTCCAGCAGATCTTACAAAACTCCCAGAAAATGAGGAAGCTATTCTACAGGGAGTTGAGGGATACTGGAAAAGGTGGGAAGAGTCAAGTAACCCTGCTATATAATGGAGAGAACCCAGAGGTCTTCGGTAAACAGCTGCCAATCTGGGAGAGAAAGAAAGAGAAAGCCTGAGGGACATAGGAACCTGGCTGACAGAGAGGGAGGGAGGGCAGATTGTTGGATGGCTGTGGATTTGTCAGGAAAGAACTGCTTCTGGGGCCTGGGCGTTTATTCAGATTTATCTGAAAAAATGCCTAGGGCCCTTTTTACCTTTGGAAGACTGTCAAGGACGCCTGCATGAAAAGCAGTATTACTAGGATAGCTCCTTTGTAAATTGGGAAGAGGTGAGACAAAAATCTTCTTCAAATTTTATATAGCCTCACCTTGATCCCACAAGGTTTTGTAAAGGTTAGCCACAGCAGTACCACACAAATTCTGGTTATCCAAATGAGCATCCAGAAGCTTTGCTTTGATATCTTCTGGCAAGACTTGAAGTCGAAGCCAGGAGCAGTGCCTCATCACTGAACAAGAGGCAGCAGCCATAGAGGATGCACCAGCTGTATCGTAGCTGCATTTAATAGAGTGAGGGTAACCTGAGAAGGAGAGAGCTGAGGTCTTATCCTCACAGTAAGGCATGTCAGAAACAGTCTTCTCAATCTGGGAAAGAAAAAAACAGGATGTACCTTGTCATATGTGTTTTGTAATTGATAGCCCTAAAGAATAAAGTAGCCAAAGTGTATACCTTCCTACTAATCTTCTACATGGCTCTACTGTCCTTATCTGTAGAAATGAGCTTGGAAGAAGACAACATCCAAGAAGTCTTATCAGTAGATTTAGTAATCAGTGCAGGATCAGGTGAAGGGCATTTGTACTAGAATTTGCAGGCATGCTGCACCTTATAGAACCTATCAGGTTTCTTATGAGCTGGAGGTTGAGAATTGAAGTCAAGGAAGAAGCAGAAAGGTATCTAATAAAGCAACCAACACAGGTGGGACAACTGATGGTTCAAGAGGGTCCATTTGTAACAACTCATAATAGCTTTTCTGGACATCCGATACTTGAGAACAATCCTATTTGAAATGCTCCATCATATACAGGACCATGTCACCAAAGGAAAGCTCCTCCAAGGAAGACTTTGGAGTTACAAATTTCTCCTCCTCAGAACCTTAGTCTAAAGGTGAAGGCAATTGAGAGGAGTAGGCTAAGGAGTCAACTTCAGAGACAGAATATTCATCTGAAGACTCTGGATTCCTAGCCCTCTTAAGGATAGAGAACCAAAGAGGTGCAAGAAATAAAACCCTCTGAGGAGGCTTCAAAGCCATCAAGGAATTGAGCAAGCCTTGAGTGCATTCCTATCATTCCCTTTGTGGATTCCCTCGGTTCTGACACCACATGCTTAGTCTTCTGCCTTTTCTTCATTGGGACACTGACTCGAACATGATGTGGGTGTTTGGTCCCTTGCCTGGATAAAATTAAGGTACCCTGCACTTCTTCCCTTACAAGGATCTGAGAAGTCTATCTAGGGCCCTCAGAAATTATCTGTGGTAGACAATTTCAAAGCCTATGAGGATGTGCAAAAAGCAGATTCCATGCCGGACTCTGGGAAGGTTGCTGTGGAAGAAACTGATGGCAAAACTGGACTATCTTCTGGTTTCTCACTCAACTCAAAAGATAAATCCAGGCTGGCCAAAAACAGACTCAGGCCTAGACTCCTTGGTGTTGTTTTTGAGTGGCAGCTGTACCTTAGGGTAAGTGGATTCTGCCATTTTGCCTTGGGCCAAAAGCTTGAGACTTTGGTTCTTAAGGTAAATGGAAAGTGAAGAAATATGGCTATTCAAAGTCTTGGCAACAAAAGCCTAAGAGATGTAACACTGAGTGTAGTCAAGAGACACTCATAAGCAAAACAGATACCTGTCATGTTAGTCTTTATGAAGAATCTGCCTCCTACACTGGCATTTCTCTTTCTTGGATGAAAAATGTAAGAAAAAGAAAAAAAGAACCCCAAAAAAGACATAAGCCCAGTATAACCAGCAAAGGGAATGGCGTTCAGAACAATGTATGATGACAGCATTTGGACTGTGGTATAAAGTTCTGGGTTGGAAGCATACATAAGTCACCTTTATGCCCTATTCTTGCTTGGGGAGCATACATCTGATGTACAATGCTCCCTAGGTAATAAAAATTTTGATATACTGGCCGGACGTTGGGCTATCCTTGGCAGGAGATCCCAGAAGTGATGAATACTACCACAGTGATATGGAAGCACATTGCTTACTATGCAGCTTGCAACTCACTAAGTAACTTTATTTTTATGCAGTTACCCAACAACAACATCAAAAGGGTTGATAGAATCTGCAAGCTCTCTAATAAGCCATAATAATCACACTTGCTAACTAGACAGATCATAAGTTGTTTGTCAGACATTTTATTTGGTCATGTTTTATGATTAACTACATTAAAATAAAACATTAATTAGACATATTACAAGCTGACTTATAAATTGTTGTCATTGTGGTAGTTCAATGAGAGCCAATGATGGCCTTTAAACTGTCAACCTTTTTTTTAAGTTCATTGCTGTGTTCCCTACAAGTTAGCACTGGTGGTAGCTTCACCCCTAACTTTGCCTTTCCTATAGCACTGCTCAGAGTGAGCTGATGGCATCAAATCCTTTGTTTCTAAACATCTCATGACTGAGGAAATCCAGTACTACTAGCATTCACAGAGTCACCCCAGAAAGCATGATAGGTATTCTGTATGGAAACATGAGTGCTCCTACTGGGAACTTCTGCGTTAGAATGCTATAAAGATATGCTACTCATTTTGGGAGGTATGGTGCTGCTGGAATGGTATGTTTGATGTCAATGCTCATTTGTGTTAGGGGCCACTGTGCTAAGATGGCATCTTTTTTTATTAAATACCCTTATTCAATTATCACTTGTGACAAGCAAATTTACATTTATATAAAATTAATCAAACTATCAAGTTCACATTTACAAACATTTTATTTCACGTATATTGCTATATATTATACAGCCTAAGCAACATTACAAAAATTATTCAATTCATGCCCTTTTTTTAAACAAGAAACATCTTTATTAAACTATCACTTACTACTAGACAATCATATATTTATATAAATAAAAACAAACCACACCAACACAATCCTAGGTGCAAGCATTTTACATCACAAACCATACTGACACACTCCCAGTTGCAAACATTATACATCACTTATAATCTACCCAGTCATTTTCAGTAAAACATTACGTAGTTGATTTAAGTCCTGCCTTCTTTTAAACCTTATTCCTCCCCTGTATGTATTGTTGCCACAATTCCTATTTGTTTCTATATAATTTGCTCCTACCCTTTTCTACATTTTTATCTTTGTTACTATGTTCACCATTTCTAGTATAGTTGGTTTAGATTTTAATTTCCATTTTCTAATAATTGCTTTTCTGGCAGCCAACATAATTAGACACAGAAAGACTTTACCTTGACTAGATGATTCCTATTCTGTATTAAAGCTCAGAAAAATCATCTCCCTTGTCACACTAATCTGCCAACCCAGCATCTCCAATAGTTTATCCCACAAGGAATCCTTAATGTCCACCAAACCACAGCACTCCCAGAAAATGAGTTCCCAATTATCTCTTCCTTCTCCATCACACCTCCAGTATTTGCTGTCTACTTGAGGAAAAATTATCTGTAAGCTACTTGTGGTATAAAAATAGCTATGTAAACATTTCCAAGAAAAAAATCTAGATCTTCTAGATTTTGCTGCATATTTGGGAGACATACATATATCCTTCCATTGTTTATTTGTGAATTGCTTATCCAGTCTCTCTTCTCAGTTCTTTCTAACCTCCTCTGATTGATTCTTATAGTTATCATGCAATGTTTTATATGCTTTACTAATTATTCCTTTTTTAATGGTAGCTTCTGTTCTAGATTCTACTAAAAACTCTACCAGTATTGGTCTTTCATTTAGGACCTCCCTATTTCTTTCTCTTTGCCTACACTCTGATATCAATCCATGATAGGGAAGACAATCTCTGTATAATAAATGTGAAACCGAAATGAAGATTGGTGAAGGTTCTACAATATCAAGATTTTAATTTCTCACAGTTAAATCATTGCAAATAGTAGGATTATTGCCAACATTCACATATTCAAGTGTGTAATTTGATTTCTGCAAATTTATTTATCTATTCTTTTGTCAGAATCTTTTTTGTCTTGACGTTTCTATTTTAATCTCATTTTTTCTAACTCTTGCCATGGTTTTCCATCATGCTGGGCTATGTGCAAATCTACCCAACCCCTGTAAGTGGCTTTCACCACTGAATCATCTTTCTTCCCTGTCCATTTGTATGAACAATAATCGCTCTTTGTAATGAATGCTCATTTGTTCCTTCATCAGGGCTAATATATTAAATATATTATGTAACAATACATGTGTGTGTGTGTGTGTGTGTGTGTGTGTGTGTGTGTGTGTGTGTGTGTGTGTGTGTATGTATGTGTATATATATATATATATATATATATATATATATATATATATATATATATATAGATATATATATATGTATGATATTCTGCTGAAAACTGATCCTAACCAGGTCTTGTAAAAAATACATTGCAACTATTACATACTTTTTTTGAAGTGTCTAAATGACTGGTTATCCCCCAAGTCTTTTGAGTTTTAAAAAAGGAAATGGATGAACAGTTTGCTACAAAGTCTGCTTTTTATCATACTGGACTTAAGTTCAGGCAGCATGAGGTAATGGAGTAAAGTCTAAGACAAATGAATGACTGTATACAATTATACATAGCTACTACATAGCCATTTTTGGAACCATTTTCATAATGCATCTTGACTGATGATGATGGTAGGGCACAAATATGTCACAGTGGATAAGCAACCTCATTACTTAAAAGCTAAAAGGTCAACAATCTACTGAAACACTAGATACATATAATGCAAAATTACAATCTGCTACAGTACTTTCTCAAATCACGGTATGAAAATTCATAGCTCATAAAAGTAATCATTAAGAGCTACTGTCTAAAAGCATCAGAAAATATAATACAGGCTTCTGTAATACTTTAGTGCTCTGTTTTGCCATGATTTAACTGAGACAGCTTATTAAAGTCCATATAGTAATCATTAAAACCATTCCATTCATTGTAAAAGTAAAATATTATAGAGTATATTAGGAATTAACAGCAGTATGTTTATATTAAGTATACATATCCTTTGACGATATTGATTTTAACCGGTTGTTACTTTTGCATTTTCAAGTGCTTTATTGGGTGATTCTGCAGCACAATAGTGATCATTTTTTCATTCTACTCCACTTGTAGAACAAAAATACTGAATATAAAATGGTGTGGTGCTGAAAAAAAGTGATATATTAAAGTGGCTTGCATATTATGACATACTTTTTATGAAAAACAAAATAAATAGATCATTTTTACAGATCTTTAATTTGTGAATGTATCCAGGTCCTATATATTTATACTATTCTTTAATTTCCAAGACTGTTTCAGTGATGTCGCATACACACACAACAGCAAGCTGTGAATTTGTCAAATTTTCAGAATAACAAAGTGTCTGGCTGTGTAATAACATGAATGAACTTTTGTTTTATAAGGCTTTTTAGTCTGGATTTTGATGCCTTCGTTCCTGTTAGCAAGACATAGGCCTGGATTCATGAAGGCAATCTTGCCTTGCTAAGTTTATATACACGACAAACAGCAGTGACCAAGCAGTTTGTGATTTAGGAAACAGCAGTACATGTCAATGCCAGCTGCAAGACAGGGGTTATTAGCAGAATATTTAAAATCATATAATGAGCCATGCTGTGTGCTAATGAAGCAAAAAATCATGGCAGAGTGATTCAGAAACATATAAAACAAGCACAAACACGTATGTTTGTTTTAGGTCAAAATTCCAATACATGTTTGAAGGCAGCCACACTAAAACTTTAAAAAATTCTTGGGGTCGTGGCTGCAAGAGGTTCTTAAACATGATGCTGCTGCCAAAAGTCACTCTTAAAGGCATAACGTTTTTCAACAACATTTGGCCTAACATGATCAACATGAAATTGAAAATAGTTGACCATTATAAGGTGGACAGGTACACCATACAGGAAAATGTAGAAATCTGCTAGCCCCATTTGAGGCCCTGTAGGTATCTTAGAAAACTTATCCGAGTGGATATAAGATATATATATATATATATATATATATATATATATATATATATATATATAGCTTTATGTATTTCAGCTAAAGAGACTTTTCATCAGACTACAGGGGGCACAGTGGCAGTTTCTCAGGCATCTGTTTCAAGAACACTCCACTGATTCCTCAGTGCAATGCTCTAACATATGGGGGAGCATATCTGGTCTCCATGTACCCCAGATATCAGAGCTACCACTAAGCAGGATTTCTATGCCATAGCTCATTTCCCTGAGGTCCCGAGGGCCATAGACTGCACATATAGTGAAATAAAAGCCCCACCTGGTGAACTGGAAAGGAGGAGTGTGAACAGAGAAGATTATCATTCTGTCAATTGTCAGGTGGTCAGGCGGACTGTAATGTACAAGGCATCTTCTATGATTTGCACACAAGCAGTTTGCATGACTCCCATATCTGGTAGACCTGTGACCTGTACCTAAAGTTTCCAAGCAATGACTTTCCACAACAACATCTATTTGGGGATACCTTGACTTCTGTTGGAAACCCATACAACTGCAGTGGGCAAGGTTACAATGCTGAACATGCTCAGACTAGAAATATCATAGAACATGTATCTGGACTGCTCGAATCATAGTTCTGCTTTTAGGATACATCTGGAGATGCCCTAAGATATGAACAAACTACATTTTCCACAATAATGAATGACTGTATGTGCCCTCTTATATAATATTATACTCAAAAAACAGTTACAGCAGGGTACTCCAGAACAGGACCCTGAGTTCCCAGCACTTCAAGCAGCAGCAGCTGACACAGATGAGTGGTCAGATAAGAAAACAGCAGCAGGGATTGATCATGGCAGATGGAGGCAGACAAAATATGTAATGGCACTGGTTAAGAGGCAACAAATTACTCATACACTCACCTCTTATTAAATTAAGAAGTAAGCAGATACAGATAGTAATACTGATGCATACAAACAAACCAGACTTTGCTTATCAATGCTTGCCTGGCTGCTGTGAGCATCAGATATAGACAACTCCAGTTTAGGATGCTCTCAGTGGTAGAAGCAAAGGTCATTGAGTAATCTGCAAGGAATCATAACAATAAGTAATATATCCATCAAATACAGGGAACAACAGTGAGGCACTCAAACACAGCAATGGCTTTCCTGTGTGTTTCATCGCCACCCTGTCAGCCCATATCAAGCAACCTCCCATTGGGAAGGTCAATGTCAGCATGGTCAGCACACTTGTATGACAACATATCTATACAATTATAGGAGTACAAAACATAAGCCAATTAGTTAAAACACAAATACCACCTTACAGTTGTACAGGACAGAGAAACATTATTGCCTAAACTATGTGTTGTGTGCTCACTAAGTGCATCACCCAAGAGTGATGCCCCTACAGAATTTAGGGCAATTCAGCATCATCTACACAGAGGGATGAGCAAGTTCTTCTATGCAACTACTACTACAGAAGGTAAGCATACTAAACAAAGTAAAAATTAGTAAGTATCAAATGAAAACAAGAGTTTGACTAGCCAAGCATTAGCTGGCTGCTATGTACATCAGACGTAAGCAACATTAACACACAGATTGTGCATCATTTTCAGCATCTGAGAAAGGAGACCTTTGTGAGGATGATCCTGTCTTATTTTTGGATTTTGGTGACATACACCTGTTGGGATTAAAGAAACAATACGCATTAGACAAACACATTAACACACTGGGGGGTGATTAGTACAGGCTGTTATACTCATGTAGCAACATATATCAGTATGCAATTTGTGATTAGCATCATAGAAATAAGTCTAAACAACAGTGCACACACTGTATTATCCCACATCCATTAACTGATCCAAATAAAGCTTGCAAACTAGAGAAGACAACAAACAATAGCAGATGCAAGAAACTGCAACCTACTAAGCAGTAGGCAGAGAAAACATAATCAGAAAAATAGCAGTGAATGTAACAAGAATCTACAAAACTCATCTAAGTCAGGGACAGTCTTAACCTTTTAGGCTGTTATAATATATTAAATAACTATTAATGCGTGAAAGTGTGTGTTGCCTGTTTCCAATGAAATATAGTTAAGATGACTGGAACAGATGTTATGTAAAACACTTATTGCAAGTTATTTATTCAACACACTATATATCAGTTGTATTTTAGAATACATACCTTGAACATTGAAAGATTTCAAGCACTATCCTATGTATTCCTAATCAAAACTGCTCTCAGTAATTCATTTAGCTGCACTTGGGAAACCAAGACATTTTTCCTTAGCATGGTGGAAGTTCCTTTGCCCCATGACCCACTTATATGTAATAAATTAGACCCTGTGAGCATGTGGAATATGTTAATTACCTTTCAACTCATTATCCCTTCTGAATTTCTCAGTTTGATTGACGTCCTGTCTGGTGTTGGTTCCTTCATGATGATGTGCACACACCTCAGTGGTACAACAGTGGGGATTAAGAGTTTTGGCTAGGTGATGCCTTACTAGTATTTCTCATTAGCAATACTGGCTGTTCAAAGATGTGTTAAACACCCCTGCCTCTGAGAAGTACGCTTTGAGAGGATGCATCAGATAAAAAAAAGCTTAGAAAGAAGTTTTAAGTTATATTTGCTTACTTAGGATCGAACCTTGATATGTATTGTTGTCAACATTTTGTAAGAATAAGTGAGAAACCTGTACACACATCCCTCACATGGAATGAAGATTACTAATAAAGTGGTTGAAATCTACACCATAAATGTACACTGTTAACAACAACCAGTTATAGTTAAGTCAACCTTTAATATATTACTTGTACAGAGGTAGTGTAATGAAGTAATGCATACCAGCAATCTATAAGTCTTGCCTTGCATACAGTTGTTTCCACCCTCACATTCTTTACCATCCTTATGTTTCTAATGATAACTGTAACACAATTGTACTGTGACAGGAAAAATAACAACTGTCTGATAACATGGGTATATTGCAAAAGAAGGAAATGTCAACAAGTGCAATGCTCAGCACGTGTGCTTGACTTTTTTCCTTCCTTCACTTAAATGTTTAGGTGGCATAACATGTTCATTACATCAATGTCTCTTTATAATGACATAGGTGCAGGGTTCAAATTTTGTAAAGATGTCATCTACATGAAATCCTTTCTGTAACCATTGTACTTGTATAAAACCACATAGTCGAGAAATCATTACACTGATGTATGAATAAGGTTTTATTTATTTTTTCTCTTCATCCTTTGTGCAGCAGTTATCATTGTGCACTGTTACCAGTCATCATTTCCCTATAGGGAATGATATTTCTCGTCCTAAGGCAAAAACTTGAAATTTAATTTTGCATACACAAAGACTTGATCATTAGTTATGCAAACAATGCTGGAGGCTATATGCCTTACATGACACTTTGGACATTCTTAGATGCAAAAAATTACAGTTGTTCTTCAACTTCCTGAATGGCTCCACATATTAGTAACTTTGTCCTGAATGGTGGTACAATAAGTGAAGGGTTTGAATCCACATTAGTGATAAATATTATGTGGCAAAATATGTGCCATCTTTTTTTTTCTGCATTCTACTATTAAGATACACATGCAATTTATTTTGACAATGTTGCAATATAAGTTTGTACTATAGCTGCTAAATCTGATAGTGTGACCTATATGTCACTGGAAGTGCTGGCATCTCTAATCACAGTAATAACACACTTCTGTGTGCATGGCATGTAATAAATAGTACATGTTCAATACCATGAGAACATATAAAACAAGGCACTAAGTTCAATCTGAAGGGCACTGTGACACAGCTTTCAAAACATGTGTGAATAGTGCTTCATGACATATTTGCAAAATGAGTGCAATATAAATCATCCTGGAATATGTTGGTGAGACCTGCCCTCCTGTAAATTATTTCTGGTGCTTTCTTCAATATTTGCCCTCCCATAAAATAATAATGCTGTCAACAGCACATGTCATACATGGACAAAAAGTTTATTATTTTTATGTTTGGTGTGACAGTTGCATAGAGCATTGACAGTGCTTAGAAATGACTGTGGACAAATGGCACTTTTCGTCCTATAGCAAAAACTCAGACAATAATTATGCATGTGCTAAGACTTTGCCATCAGTTGTGCAATGAAGCTTATCTTTGGCATGCGTCAGTTAGCAGTCAGTACATCAAAACATTTAATGCAATGATAAAGTTTTCTACATTAAATCATCTGTGGCTTAAATTATTATTTCAAAATTATTATTTCACTGAAGAAAAAATGTATACTGCAACAGCTACAGGGTTGTCAAAAGTGATATATTTCTAGCCAGGTATACATTTGGAGTCCTCACATCTCACACTTGGAATGTTAGCCCCCTGTGATGTAAATAGTTAATGCAAAAATTTCAGAAGTTCATGTTCCATTTTGTCTTGGGATCAGTTCTATAGTAGTATCCCTCAACGTTTATTAGCTTTTATGTTACATCAGCACATCCTATAATATTGAACAAATGTAAACAAGGACAACACAGTAGACCAACAATATCAAGAAAGTGATTTCATATTTGTGTGTCATACAGTTCACGTTATGAATGATGTAAAACATCCATCAGCTCATGCCCAGAAGTGACACAATTTTTTTTTCAGTTTAAAAGCAGTTGCAATATCAGCAGTAACTAGCATATGCATGAGTAACTGTGGAACATGTACATATGGTGATCGGCAAATGCAATCCAGTGTCACTGCCATGTTTCACACCAAATCTAGACATTGAAGAAATAATATATGTTTTTAATTTTAGTCCATTGTAGTGCCTTCTCTTGTGCAAATGTGGTTTTCCATTGTAGCTGTTGTTGCACAAAGGCTATTGCGTGCAAGATCTTATTTGAGTGCCAATTCCCTGCCATTTTCCTTTGATCTATGAAGAAAAGACATGCTAGGTGATGATTAGACTCCTTCTTGAACTGTTGGCACTCATAATGCTGAGTGCTGATACAATGAAGATGGGAAATGCAGTACAAGAGCAAATCTTAAACAATGCTCTAAACCTTTACATTTCATTTTTGCAAGTTGCAAGCCCTCTTGCATTTTTACAATGTGGACACAAGTTCCAACATTCCCAAACTTGTATATATTAACTCTGAGATTGCCTTACCTCAGAGAATAGGGAATATGCCGAGAAATGCCAATCTCTGGCTTAGTATTTGTAAGGCAATTTCTTTGCCCAGTTAATCTCTGTGTCTAAGGACTTGCTCTAGCATGTCCCAGCATTTCAAATGGTGAGTGACAGTGAGGGTAATGCACCACTTAGATCATATCAATTCTCAGTACAAGGCTGTGACTTGGAATAGTTTAGCCAAGTCTGTCACCAGTGCAACTGGCATCTCACACATGGGTGAATATTGCCATTATAGTGATTTAAAAGGGTGAAAATAGGACCTGCTTAGCTGATAGGTCATCCTTCAGATGAGATGTTAAACTTAGGTTCCATCTGCTTAAGATGATGGTAGTTCAGGTATATAAAAAGATAACACAGTACCTTTCAAAAAGAGTAGTTGGAAGATCCCTGATGCCCTGGTCAAATTTTATCATACCATCCCAGGACCCCTGGAACGAAACTACTAGACTAGTGGGACTAAAGTCATCAAAGAATAAAATAAATAAATAAATAAATAAATAAATGCATACATACATACATAAATAAATTATAGGTCCCATCACACAGGATTAGCAACATCAAACAACACCACTAGACATACTTACATGAATGTAACTGCCACTTCCTGTCCTTTGGCAAAAACTGATCAGATTTTGCTTTCAGTTGTATTTCATGTGGTGGTCCTCTCTCTACTATGCATAGCTCCACTACATAACAGAAAGCATTTTATGTATCTATAATATAAGATCGACAGTTGAAAACATCGTCCACCATATGGTCGACACCATATCGGTGTCTTCAAACATTGAACTTATAAAAACAACAAAAAAGAAAAAGAAAAAAGTACCCTAATGGGTTTAAGCAGGAGGGAAGTCCCCTGAACCCCCCACACCCTCTGCTACTTAAATATATTAACGCCGAGACAGCACTACATTGCAGTAAATGGAAATCTCCCCTTACGGAGATTTCCATTTACACGTTCGAAGTTGTGCACTTTCGCTATTCTCGTGTCGACAATATCATATTCGATATTGTCGGCTTTCAAGAATATAATGTAGACCCACATTTTATCATATTACTATGAGGAGGCAGTCATTCTTATATGTATAATAGTATAATAATAATGAGGGTTTAATGTACTCTTAATTGAATGTTTCAATTATCAGTACAGTATATTGTGAAGTCTGATCTGCACTTAACTACTGTCTGCTTAACAAACACCGTATCCTATATAATGTATATATTTGTCATGTTCCCTTTGACTGTATGATTTCTAATAGGTGTGACTGACTTCTGTAATGCAATTTCTGGTTAAAGGTTTATAGTGCCTGAATATTTGAACTGCATCTTACTGAAATTGGTACACCTTGTTTGCTCTAGCATAGACTAGATCCAGGCCTGCTGAATCTAGCTTTGTTTATATGCTTGTTGTTTGTTTGCTTGTTATTTCCCTGGAAGCTAATTCCACCTAATACGCAGCTTCTCAGCGCTTCTGTGGATCACTAGTGATATCTGCATTGCTTACTGTACTTATTTCCTTGTTTCACTTGAAAGAAAGTTACTGTTTGTCGTTTTGCATTTAGTTACTTGTAACACATTGCACTCAAGTTACCTGGCACTTGCTCACTAAAGCAATTATATAAGTCAGCACTAAAAATTAAAAGCACTACACCCTCACTCCCCACTGGCCCTTGTTTTCAATTATTAAGGAATTCCCAATATTATTCTAGCATGTCCAAAGGTCAGTTGTCAATCTCCTCTCGGTCCAGCTGGTGAATCTGGGAATCTTGAGGCAATGTTATAACTGCCTCATGTACACAGACAACCCTCTCCTCCTCCCACATAACACAAATACTTGCGAGAGATGCAGCTATTTAGCCAAACTGGAGGCTGAGCTCTCTCAACTCAGGACTGGCAAGACCAGACAGGAGGAGAAGGCAACTACACACACCACAAAACCAGCCTCACATAATGCTACCACACCACTGAATCAAACAAATAAACACACAAAGACATACTCGGAGGCTCTGAGTAAAAATTTACCTAAACAGCAGAGGCCTCCAAAGCAGACACCCAAACAACTGTTACCTCAAGACACCCCACAAGCAACACATAAACCACAAAAGCAGTATGCAAAGCAGTCACAGCTCTTAAGGCCAAATACAACACCAAACATACTTGTCATAGGTGACTCCATAGTCAGACACACTGACGTCCCACTCACCAGGCTGAACAAGGAGAGGGTCACAGTAAGCTGCCTATCGGGCGCTAGAATCCGCCACATAACACAAGCACTCGGGTCACTCCACGGCAAGTACAAATATGACACAGTCATTGTCCATGCTGGTGTGAACGACCTGAGACGTACCTCCCTGGACTACATGAAAAGAGACATAGAGGAGCTCTCTGATTATGTAGCCCAGGCAGGTATGACCCTGACCCTGAGCAGTATCCTTCCTTCACCAAGAATGATGCCACAATATAGAGACAAGATGATCAGCTTTAACAATTGGCTTAATGTCTGTTGTCATTCAAAGGGGATCCAGTGTCTGTCTGCCTGGGATGACATGCTTGACAAGCCACGCTGCTTCGCAAGGGACGGCTTGCACCTGTCACCCCTGGGATTCGGATATTGGCTAAGGCTCTTGCCACCCCATAGTGCCTTTTAGGCAAGGCTCAAATTCTAAACCTACCACCCTAGAAAACAAAAATGGGAAGAAACTGAGGGTAATGCTGCTCAATGCCAGAAGTCTAAATCTCAAAATGCATGCACTCGAGGCCCTTCTCAGTATGGAGAACATCGATGTCTGTGCTGTAACTGAAACCTGGTTCAAGGCTCCTGAGAGCACCCTGGCACTATTAGGTTTTACCTCATATCATGCGTTCCGGCCCAAAAACCTGGACCACACCACAAAAGGAGGGGGTGTATCCATATTCATAAAGGATACCCACACCTCCAGGTTGGTGGCAATGCACGAAGCTTCGGAAACCATCCAGGTGCAACTAACCATAGGCAAAACTGCTCTACAAATTGTAGCATGCTACAGGCGACCCTCTCAAACTCAGGAACCCCACACAGCCTTCCTGAAGACACTGGAGGGTATAAATGTATCTCCAAACACCATCATATTGGGTGACTTCAACTACTCGAATATAGACTGGGAACATTACTCAAGCCCTGACTTTCTAGCCCAACGGTTCCTGGAGTTCATAAATTCAAATGCCATGGAACAGCTAGTCACTGTTCCCACGAGAGGAGAAAATATACTAGATCTCATTATCACAAACATGGGGACAAAATGCTCCACACCGGAAGTATATCCCTCATTGGTGAGATCTGATCATAAACTAATCTCACTGGAAATCCACATCCGCCCCACCCCAAACAAAAAGACCACAGTGAAGAACTTCTCTAAAGCAAACTTCACACTACTCAAGACTGGTGTGGTATCCTTCAAGGCCCCTGAGCCAGTGGAAACCACAACCCAAGCTGCGGAAGCCCTTACAAATGCCTTCTATGAACACCTCCAGGACTGCATGGATCAGGCAATCCCAAATAAAACCAAGACTCTTTCCACAAAGGGCAAACGTCCAGTCTGGTGGACCCCAGCCATTAACAAACTTTACAATAAGAGGAGAAAGCTATTACATGATAGAACAAAATCCATAAAAGGGAAGTCACCCCTGATCATTATTAGTAAAAAATTACGAGCACTCATAAAATCAACTAAGGCCAATTTTGAGAGAAAAATTGCCATGGATTCAAAGGACAATCATAAGGCCTTTTTCAGCTATGTTAGGAACCTGGGTGGAAACTCCCAGATATGCTCAGAATAAGTCCAAAATGATACAAAAATCACTGAACCCACAGACATTGCCAACATACTGGCAGACAGGTTCAGTGCAAACTTCACCCCGCTCTCCCCCCCTAAAGGAGAGATAACTATCCCAGCAGAGTGTAGCCTCCCAGACATCTCAAATGCGCAGGTGAAAGCTGCTCTCTCTAAAGCTAAAAACACAGCATCAATGGGACCGGATGGTGTCCCCAGCTGTGTGCTACACGAGCTAAATGAGGAATTAAACCCGCACATAACGCAGCTGTTTAATCTCAGCCTTACCACAGGGTACGTGCCCAAGGAGTGGCGTACGGCAACTGTGGTCCCACTCCACAAAGGTGGTGCCTCTACGGACCCTGGTAATTACCGCCCCACAAGCTTAACAAGTCTAGTCTGCAAAGCTATGGAGAGGATCATAATGGAGCTCATAAACAAAGATATAGGGGACTTGCAGACATTGGACCCGACCCAGTTTGGCTTCGTCAAGGGAAGATCATGCCTTTTGAACTTGGTCGACTTCTTCGAAACAGTCACCAAGGCCATTGATGAGGGAAAGGCAGTCCATACAGCCTACCTTGACTTTGCAAAGGCTTTCAACACAATATCCCACTTGGGTATTGTAGAAAAACTTACCAGCTTAAATGTAAACCCATATGTCACAAGATGGGTTGCAAACTGGCTTAAGGACAGAACCCACAGGGTTAGAGTTGCTGGCGCTATGTCAGACTCCAAGCCAGTCACAAGTGGTGTCCCACAGGGCTCGGTCCTTGGCCCCCTATTGTTCGGCATCTACTTCTCAGAAGTACAGGCCAACATGGGAGGACTTTGGCTGACAAAGTTTGCAGACGACTGCAAACTGGGCGCCATAGTGGAAAGTGCATCGGACACGGATATCCTTCAGAAGGGACTCAGGGAAACAGATAGCTGGTGCCAGAGCCATGGCCTGAAGTTAAACACCAAAAATGTATAGTCATACCCTTCGGGAAAAACAAGGTAACCCCAAGCTACCATATAGGTGGCAATCCACTAAGCACAGAAGAGGTTATCAGGGACCTGGGGACCCAGGTTGACAGTGGCCTTTCTTTTGACACTCACGTTGCTAAAGTGGTTAGAAAGACCTTCTACATTGCCCACCTGATCATGAAGGGATTCACATCCAGATCTAGTGAGGTCATTGTTCCCCTGTACTCTTCACTTATCAGACCAATGATCGAGTACAATGCCCCATTCAGGATGTATCTCACCCGACATCTGCAGCAATTGGAGAGACCCCAAAAGTTCCTCACCAAAAGGATAAAGGGACTCCAAAATCTGTCATATGCTGCCATATTGAAGAAACTCCAGCTCTATTCAGTCACATACCGCCTGCTCAGAGGTGACATGTGCCTGACATGCAAGGCCATGTCCAACCCAGAATTAATGGACATGCTCCACCTCAAAAAATCCAAATCCACCAAAACCACTAGAGCAAGCGACTTAAACCTTAGCACGGATATAAATAGGATGTTCTGGAGGGATAGATTTATCACTCAGAGACTCCCTATGCTGTGGAATAAAATCCCTGTCCATGTGAGGCAGAGCACCTCGCTGGCTCTGTTCAAGAGAAATCTTGACCTGTGGATGGGAGATCGTAGGTTTACCCCGGGAATCATCTCTGTGTCACTGCTGGACAGAGGCACAACAAACTAATGGGCACAGTATTTTTTCATATAAGGGGTGGCGTAAGCCACAAAAATTTGGGCTAGGCTTATAAATGCCTTAGGGCAGATAGCCTAGTATAAACCTATGAACCTATGAACTTAAGCGGCTAGTACATAGGTCTACTGAATGCTGAGTGAAATAGGCATGTGTTCAAATCCAGTATTCTGCAGAGATTTCAGTTTTTTTTAACACAATCATAGCTTGTGAAGAAGAAGAAGAAGATAGATTTGCTACACTCTCAGCACTATCCTGCCTATGGCTTAAGTACTCTACCAATATTCTAACCTCTGCTTCCTCTCAATTTTTGAGCAATAGCCTTAAAACAACATTTGACATTTTTAACATTGTACAAAAATAGATTTCCACAGGACACATATTATCAGAAATGGCTTATAAACTGAAATCTTTGTTTTATCCTCAACCATTTGCTGGAAGTTTGGCATTGAGCAGAGTAGCCAAGTACTTGTTTTCATCCTATGTTAAAAAAATCTCAAAAAATAATTATGTATGTACTAATACTTTGCTGTCGGGTGTGCAGATGAGCTTGACAGTAGTGTGCTTCAGTAAGTGATCCTGACAAACTGAAATAATGTAAATGGCCTCTGAGAATTGTATGATTTAATGGATTATTGTATCCCTGATATGAGAAGTCCATTGTACTGCAGTCAGTGTACCACTTTGTGTAACTGAGTGTGGGATTCTGTCACATTTTCATTAAAATTGTACAGTTACAGACACGTTTGCAGACTAGTATTAATGAATGCAGTGTATACCTTGTTCGTGTATGCCTTGTAATTACCTTGCACTCTGTATACACATCACAGAGAGTTGTTACTAATGACAAACATAAACACAAGACTTACTTGCACTATTCTGAAAACATACCTCAGAACTATCCAGATTTTTGCAGAATGTCCAGATCTGTGGCTCCAGTTTTTGGGCTACTCCTCATTTAATCTGTGGATGGAAGACACCAAATAAAGATAGTCATTTGAGTTTCAGACTTTAGATCCTTCAGACAATGTAAGCTAATACAACACCTTTTTAAGTTTTTAAGAGCAATGTTTACAATCTGTCCCTATTTTTATTTCTTTATCCCACTATTATTTTTGACTTTGTTCAGATTTCTTGCACTAAGAGGTTAAGAGCTATGTCTGGAGATTAACAGGCAGGGTTACATAGCTGGTGTTATCACACATCACCTCTCAGCCCAGTGCCCCTGACTGTTACACATATGCACACACACACACACACACACACACACACACACACACACACACACACACACACACACACACACACACACACACACACACAATATAGCTAGCTCACTAGATAGATAAATAGATGGATAGGAACAACACTTCAAATTACTCTTTCTACTTTCACTAGACCAGAGTTAAGTAACATTAACTGACACTTCATGCCTGTAAGTATAACCCACTCAATAGTTTAACGCACTCTTAGTGGGATATTTGATTTACTGATACAGCATGCCATAAGCTGTGATTGATACATTGATGTTGTTTAATTGGCAAAACACATTGCCCATTCTCCCAGGCATGTGATATGTTCCCTACAACTATGTTCTTTTTGACTCTTGCATTAATTTTTATTCTATGGCATCAGTTCTTAATGTCAAGCTTCACAGCATGAGAACTTAGATATGCAGGTGTTTGAATCCCACAATGTACACCTAGTAAAAGTTTGACAGAAAATAGTAACAGACATGAATAGCTTATTCAACAAATCTGATGTGTATAATTCAACTTATTGGCAACATTTATATAGGGAGAGTGATCTCCCAAGTTCTTTACTCCCTTTTAGGGAAAACACGTATTCCAAATCACTGCTCAGGTAACTCTTCACATGTGTAATTTCTGACAGCTACGATTTGATTTTCCTGGGGCATCAGTGGTTAATGCACAGCTCTAGAGTGTATGAGCTTAGGCTGGAGTTCAAAAACATCCATGTGTGCCTAATAACAGACTGAACTGGCTTACAAGCAAATCTGAAGTGTACAATTCGATGTTGTGGTAGCACTCACATAGGGTGAGGGATCCCAAAGTCTTGCACTTCTTTTTAGGGAAAACATATGCATTCCAAAGGCACTGCCCAGGCTGACACTTCAAATATTTGATATCTGCATTATGAGTTCTTCTGTCATGTCATTTCTGCCTTATGTGGATATAAATCAGTGGGTAAAACAAAAGTTTAAACAAACTTTCAACACCTGAAACCAAGTGACAAAACTAATATAAAAACCAAAACCTGGCTGAATGACTACAAGGTAAACACCAAGAGAAAGAAAACAGAAAATGTTAGCGCTTTTGTTCCTTTATTATCTTTTGAAACTTTTTCAGAAAACATAAACCACAAAAAACATAAATGTGCACATTTTTATGTAAATCTTTAGCATTTTTCTTAACAGGTTATGTTCACATTAGGGGTATTTGACTGACAATTTAAATGGGTGAATTCAATGATTTTTAATATTGTGCTGTGATTGGTTGGTGGAAAAAATTGGCAGAATGAGTTTTCCTTAAGTCCTGTCATGAGAAAGGTTTATGTTTTCTGAAGAAGTTCTAAAAGATAATAAAGAAACAAAAGTGCTAATTTTTTCCATTTTTTTTCTTGGTGTTTACTTTGTAGTCACTCTGTCAGGTTTTGTTTTTTATAAATCAGCAGGTGTTTGAATCTGGCAATTTATAACTAGTGTGAGTAAATAAAAGAAACAGTGGTAGGCTGGATGCCTGGGATTATTCCATATATATGATATGAATAATTCAAATAAGATGCGTCATTTTCCTGGCTACAAGATTCTTATCCATCACACTCCCTTTTAGGGAAGTCATATGCATTTCAGCACACTGTACAAGTTATCTTGTCAACTATGTTTCTTCTCACAACTGTGTTATGAGTTATTCTGTGCCATCAGCAGCAAATTTACAGGTCTATAGAGTTTGATTTACATGCATGTGTGTTCACATTCAGCATTGTGTACCTTGCATGAGTATGAAAACAAAACAAAAAAACAATGAAAAAAGAAAATATTGGTGACATGTTGGGAATGTCTTAATCAACAGATGTAATGTCTGATTTCTTATTGTTTTTTTTTTTTTTTTTTATGGGTGGGTGGTATTCATTCCCTAATTGCTGAACTTACTTTTGGGCATGAACAGTTTAATGATATATGTTTTGCATTTTATGTTTCATGACTGTTAGTGCAAAGCAGCATAAATAATCAACATTGAGGAGTACCAATTATTTCTTGTCTTGTAGAAAAAACTGCTGAGGATTTTCCTTTAGCTACATGGTTATGACTGAGAGCCATACAATGAAGGTTAAAGATGATGCATGGAGTACAACATTGTTATAGGCCTGTCTGAAAAATGATGTTCATGCCAACTCTAGCAGTTTACATACTTAACTGTCAACCTGATCTGATCTTGCAACTCTATGTGAGGTATACTGAGTGTTGTGATCCAGCTATTATTGTTGTATGTTGCACAATGCTCAGTTCAGTATTAATTTTCCAATAATGTTGTTACAAACCCATCAGCTGTGTACTTTCTCACTAATGTATTGATACTAATACACTTGCAATGCAATTGTTACATAGGTAGACAGGCTTTCCAGTGGCATTTGATATACAATGAAACATTTTATGAAACAACTACTGCTAGAAAATAAGAAGTTAATGCATATATGTGTTGTGATTACTTCTTTGTGGCTGTAAGACTTTTATAGGTGCTCATGTTCTCAAATTTTAATCATGTCCATATTCATAGGCAGACATAAAAGTTGCTAATGAACTTCCTCTATATGAATGCTTTCTGGCAAAAGTTTCATCATAGTTTAGGTTTCATGACATGTCCCACATATCTTGTGTCTACATCTCAACTGTTCCAGTTTACACATCCATCTCAATTTATGCATCATAATTTAATTTATTTGCTGTTGCACATATTTGCATTTATGAGGCATATCCTTCAGGATACAATCTGTAAAATAATTGTTGTGTTCTGGGTCTCTCTTTCTGCGCATCACAGCATGCATGCCACTGCCACAGCTGTTACTGTGCCACATTTTAGTTTATGTAGGTGCAGCATGTGCAAGAGTTCTGTAACATTTCCAGTTGTCCACATATTTATGTATTTCTTTTACTAGTATTCCTGCATTGGGAGTTTGAGACATGTACCCATGCGAAGTTAAAAATGTTTATTACCTTACCTGCACATGCTTTCAAACAGCACATTTTTCCTCCTAAACATTTAATGGGTGTTTGTTGATGTGAAGGACAATGCCAGTAACGATCCACTTGCCCATAGAGTCGCTTAATGGAATTTTCAATAGTACAACCCCTCCTCCGCTTATTACTGTACTTTTTTTTCTTGCTTACATATTCCTGGGTTACCTATCGGCTGTCATGATGTCATGTGCACTTACTTCTGAATCACTTATGTTTGTGTACATTCCATTGTTCCCATTATACACACATACTGGTTGACCACATCCTTACCTTGACATGGCCAAAAGCCTATGCTGTGGGCTCTGGCTAATACTGCTCATAGTGTTGGTTACCTTGGCTTCTTGCATACTTGATTATCAGTGCTGCTCATCTTATTAACAAGATCATAAAACCAGTAAAGTGGTGTAAAAGTGCTTACCAAAAAACTAATAAACCAAAAAATAAGCACCCTGGTAGTCAGTCTCCAGTCCGTTTATTATATAAAAAATCAGTTAAGTGCTTTCATCAAACACAGTTCACTTCATCAGAACAAAGGACTTTTCTTAAAAAGCAGTTTAAGTAGGTTTAAAACAACCATAATTGGTTAGAAAAACAACCAATAAAAGCCATTAAATCAGCATAAATCATGAATATTAATGTTCAAAATAATCAGAGTAGAAAAAAACATTAAATCAGTATTGTTCACTATCATATTAATAAAACATTAGAACAAATATCCAAAATGGCAAACTTAAACCCTGAAAAACCTTGACACTGTAAACTGTGTCTAAATGGGGCATTAGTTATCTTTTATTTTTTACATCATATAGATGCTCATATATTCTGGATTTAAGAAGCCTTTCAGTCTTTCCAACATAAATGAAATGTAAGTAGTACATTTCACAAGAAATACTAGTTTGCTGGAAAAACAATTTCCTTTCCTGAGAAATCAAGTATTACCATTTTTATTAGCCAGGGTAATAGAAGTGCCCTGTAGAATATAATGGTAATAAGAACATCTACCACAGGGTCTGGTACCATTTAAGTTGCTGTTAGCTCCACCATTGCTAACTGTCCTTTCTAAGACCAACTTTAAATTAGGTCCTATTTTAGTAGAAAAAGTGGGATTTTCACACAAAATCTGATACACCTCATTATTGGTTTTAAAAATACTCCAGTAATATCTAAATGATGTAAAAAATAAAAGAGAAATGAATGCCCTGTTTAGACACAGTTTACAGTGTGAAGATTTTTCTGGGTTTAAGTTTGCCATTTTGGATATTGTGCAAGTAGATTCAAGGGGGGGGGGATTGACAAAATGTATTGTGTAAAAAAGAGCTGTTGTGGCAGTTAAGGTTGGCTGCAAATGTACCTCCAGAGTTAAATGATTATTTGACTATCCTGCCAGTATTAAAAGAGAAACTGGACAGGTCTAAGGCCCTTCATTTGTTTTAATGTTTTATTAATATGATAGTGAACAATATTGATTTAATGGTTTTTCCTACTCTGATTATTTTGAACATTAATATTCATGATTTATGCTGATTTAATGGCTTTCACTGGTTGTTTTAAACCTACTTAAACTGCTTTTTAAGAAAAGTCCTTTGTTCTGATGAAGTCAACTGTGTTTAATGAAAGCGCTTAACTGATTTTTTATATAATAAACGGACTGGAGACTGACTACCGGGGTGCTTATTTTTTGGTTCATTAAGAAGATCAATTGAATTAGCTTGAGCATGACATGTACATAGCGTTAATAAATCCCCAGGATAAGTTCTTCTAATGACTCGCCATTTTGTAAAGCATCACCAATAGGTACCTTCACTATGGTTAACATTGCAGATAAACATAACAGTTTTATGTGGTACAGATCTTTACAATGAGAAAACTGTTTAAAAATATTGGAGACAGAAAAAAAACATCCCAGAGAGAGAGAAACAGGGAAAGAGACCAGAGCAATTCTGAGCTTGCGTTCAGAAACCTGCTTATGTGAAACATACTCTGAAATGGCATTCATCTCATACATTTGGGTTGGTAAAGGTAATTTATCTAAAGATAAGTGAACATTGATTTAAGCTTTTAATGCAGCATTGCATATTGGTCATGTTCAGCATTTTTACCCTCAAAGTCACACTATGAGGTGTAGTAAAGGTCATCATTATAGATATGACCAACTTGTGAGAATGCCAGACATTTATTCATTTGTAAAGCTTTAAGAAGAAGCCATAGTTTGCCATTTTGCAATACAAAAAGTAAAGCACTGAAGCCACGTGGCAGCAGAAAATACCTGTCAAAATTAGTGTTGCTAACCATGGGAAGCATTCATAAACTATAGCAATTACTTGTAAGTAGTAAATCCAGCTAAGAGCCTAAAGCAATTGTCTGAGAGTGAGTCATTATATAATGGTACCTGAGGTCAAACAACGTGCGACTCAGAAATGTGCTTAGATTCTACTCTGGAAGTAAAAAGCAAGACAGAAAATAAGAAGCACAGCGGATCTACCCGAACTCTGAATAGGATAGAATGAGTGCTGCCAAAGTAATCTGAGTCTTACTTCTGACACAGAAATCCTTTTCAATGAAATGGCTGTAACATTGTTTTTGATTTGTACACATACTACATAGATAATCTTACTATCCAGGCCTGTAGCCACTCTGTGCAGCTCACTCTAGTTTTATCACATAAGTCATTGTTATTTCTTTTCATGCACATCAAATGTACCAGTTATATGCCATGTCCCTACGATGAATAGCTCTCCCCCTGCATAATATCAGCATAATGTCAGGACACTAGAGACAACCATCAACAGAGTCATGCTGTGCTGGCCTGGGTCACTGGGAATCTTATCACAGCTTACTGACCCTCCAATTTAATTATTCATGAGGTTCCTTTTGCAGACCTTATGATGATTCAAAAATTGCACACCATTTTCCCTTGCTGACTCAATGGAACTTTAATTGAGAATCAGGGAAATACTTTATCTATCAGGCGTAAAATTTTGCAAGAACTTTTTTTTTTTAGTATAATTTACAGTGCTCCTTAGTTTAGATAATTACATTGTTGACATCAAAATTATAACCTTTGCAGTGTGCTTTGCAAATTATGTGTAGACAAATCAACTGGTATGTCTTCTTTCATTAAATAATTATTCTTCTATCTAGCTTATATTAAAACTAATAACATTAAGTCTGTAATGCAGCTGGAAAGAACTCAGCATGCAGCTTATCAAAGGTTCCTTTTTCGTACTGTTTATTCAAAAGAAAAAAGTGAACAGAGAGTAACAGAAAATCCAGGGCCAGATTCAGGAAGCTTATGACAAATTCTGTGTGGGGTGTATACCTTGTAGTAACAATTATCAATTCAGAGACAGCTCTACCATGGTGTTTTAGCATGAAGACATTCAGCACTGTGGTAAGCTGTCTCTCTGGCAAATGAGGCTTTCCAGTGGCGTGACCTGTGCTGATGTAGTTAGATAGCCAAGTGATTCAAAGAATCATTTGGGCAGATAAAGAGTATGGCCAAAAGTTTGTGTTCATCCATTTTGGTAGAAGTAAGTGTCAGGACGTTTATCAGATAGGTAGTGTTGTGGTAGTGGGGTGTGTGTGTGTGTGTGTGTGTGTGTGTGTGCGTGTGCGTGTGCGTGTGTGTGTGTGTGTGTGTGTGTGTGTGTGTGTGTGTGTGTGTGTGTGTGTGCGTGTGTGCGTGTGTGCATGTGTGCATGTGTGTGCGTGTGTGTGTGTGTGTGTGTGTGTGTGTGTGTGTGTGTGTGTGTGTGTGTGTGTGTGTGTGTGCATGTCTGCACGCGTGCGTATGTATGAGTTAATGAGTGAGTGTGTGAGTGTGTGACTGTAAGAGTTAATGAGTGATTGGGACTGTGTGGGGTTGTGTATGCATGAATATATGAGTTTCTGCGAGGGGAGCTGTCTCACCTTCTAGCTCTCAAAGACTAAGGGGCAAATCCTACAATATTAAGGGGTGGGGAACATGAGACACCAGGTATAACCCTTCACATATTACCTTAAAGCACAGGCACTGAAAGACATAAAAAAAAAGATCTACAGCATGAACAACGTGGGTTGGTGGGAGCACATTAGATACCAGGAATACTTTTCATATCTTGCCTTAAATGCACTTAAAAAAAGTAAAAAAAAAAAACATGTCTGCAGCATGAAAGATGTGGGTTGGTGACAATAAAAGACACCAGGAATGCTTGTCATATCCTGCCTTAAATATACTTAAAAAAAGAAAAAAGCAAATAAAAAAGGTTTGCAGCATTTAAGACGTAGGTGGTGGGGAGGCACTAGACATCAGAGATAACTCATTTCTTTAAATTAAGCTGGTAAGACATTTAAAAATGCTCAAACCCTGTACCCTTGAATCCAAGTACCAAATTGTCAACTCTCCAAACCACTTGTAGATATCAAAGGAAGTCCTGCATATTATCTTAAAGTCTTTAAATAGAATTGTGTAAAAGGTGGGGAAACTTTTCAAATACTTCACCTTTTACACAAGAAGCAGCTTAGTCAATGAGGAGACTTATCTCTCTGTGCCAAGTTACAAATCTGTGCAGAACTGCATGTTTACCTATTAATTAAGAAGTATAAAATTCTTAATGTCTGGCATTACTAACTGCTTTCAACAGTCCCTGAGTTACAAAGGACAGAGTAGTATAAAAGGCAACAGCAGGGGCAGTCTGTAAAATCAGAGACAGTTGAGAGGAATAGGAATGTCTCTGTATGTGTGTGTGTGGAGTGGGGGAGGCTTCAAGACAAAGCTGAGAGGAACATTAGACAAGAACTAATATGCGCTGTTTGTATTGAATTTATCTGTCTTACTGTGCCTGTTAAATCATATGTTGTTGCTGTTTCCACTGCTTGCAAAGTTGTTTGCTATTTTTATTGATTGCATAGTAATTGTTATTATTTTTTAATGTTTGTTAAACATGCTTGTTTTGTTTTACCACCAATAAGTGATTTGTTTGCTATTTAAAACATTCTTTAGTGTTTCCATGCTGTTTTTCTGCTGTTTAAAACATTTTTAGTGTCCCACTGCTGTTTTTCTGCTGTTTAAAACAATTTTAGTGTTTCCTGTCTAAATTAGTGTAGCTAGTAGCTGTAGAATAGTCCAGATACAGGTTTGCTGCTGTCTGTTTGTAGTGGCTGTTGTATTCTGAGCACATTTTCCAAGCTATCTTTGACTAGTTTTGGATCTTCTGCACCGTTGTGAGAGGAATATGGTGACTGGAAACTGCCTGGTGAAGGGTGATTGGTCTATGGCTTGAAGTAAGCACCCTCATTGGTTATTTTGAATTTTTAAAGTTTTTTTAAGTTTGTAGCTTCTGGTATTTAAGCCGTGTGTCTGTGCAGATTTCTGCTTGTTTGAATTGAGCTGAACTGAGGTGAGCTACCAGAAACGACTCTGAGCTGAGATACCAGAAGACTAGAGGCTTTCATTCTTCCCCAAAAAATATGTTGCCAGTTTTTTGTTTGACTATACTATTTACTGTACTTTTTATTGCATTCTGTTTATTTAATACAGTATTTTAGCACTGTAAACTAAACTGCACTCTTTAAAATGTACTTGTCTGCCTTACTATGCCTGTTTGAAAAGCTTTTTTTTGTTATTTTCACTGATTGCATAATAATTGTTACTACTTTACACTGTTTGCAAAGCATCTGTCCTGTTTGTTCTGTTTTCCGTCAAGCAGTGTTTTAAGTAACTGATTTGTTAGCTGTTTAAAACATTGTTTGGTGTCTTATTCCTGTTTTCCTGCTGTTTAAAACATTTTTAGTGTTTCTCTGCTGTTTTTCTGCTTGTTAAACCATTTTTAGTGTTTCCCACCTAAATTAGTGTAGCTAGTAACTATAGCATAGTCCAGATCCAGATTTCCTGCATCTGGGTCTGTTTGTAGTGGCTGCTGTATTCCGAGCACATTTACAAGCATCTTTCATTGGAAGGGGCCCTTCTGCACCCTTGTGAGAAAAGTGTGCTGATTGGAATAAGTCTGGTGAAGTGTGTTTGGTCTTGGACTTGGTGTCAACATCATCATTTGCTCTTTTGAATATTTTTTTAAAGTTTTTCTTTTTAAGTTTTTAGCTTCTGGCATTTAAGCCCCACATTTGATCAGGTTTCTGCTTGTTTGTGCGTCATTCAACACCATGCACTGCTGCACAATTGTGCACCATAGTCAGGCAGATAATTTTGACACGTTTTCCCTTAGATACAGCTGTAGTACATTAGTTTAGTCCTCTTCCTTATTACATTTGGTCTAACACATATTGCTAGTGAGCTGCGACCTATTAAACCACCAGCCAAAAACCCCGTCAGAAATATCCATCTACAGAGCACCTCCTAGATCAGTCCTGAAAGCACCCCCTTTGATAACAGTTCTTCAAACCTAGTATTAAGGACAGTTGGACTACCCCTGTTTCTGCTGCCAGCCTTGTTGTACACTGGTAGCCCTCTACTAATAACTCACTCTAGTACAGAGTGTGAGAGATGTATCTACACCAAGAATCTTGAATCCCTGCTCTCTAGTACTCAAAACAGTAACACTGAAGAAGTTGTCAACTCACCTACCACTACTCATACACATTGTGCGCCATAGCCGGATAGATAATTTCAATAAGTTTTCCCTTAGATACAGCTGAAATACACTAGTGTAGTTCTCATCTTTAGTACATCTCCGATCTAAGACATATTGTTAGTGAGCTGTGACCTATTAAACCACCAGCCAAAATCCCATCAGAAATATCCATCTACAGAGCACCTCCTAGATCAGTCCTGAAAGCACCCCCTTTGATAACAGTTCTTCAAACCTAGCATTATGGACAGTTGGACTACCCCTGTTTCTGCTGCCAGCCTTGGTGTACACTGGTATCCCTCTACTAATAATTCACTGTAGTACAGAGTGTGAGAGATGTATCTACACCACGAATCTTGAATCCCTGCTCTCTAGTACTCAAAACAGTAACAGTAAAGAGGCTGTCAACTCACCTACAACTACTCATGTACATAGTACCACTACTTATACACACAGTATACATCCAACACATAAATGAGCATATGTGGAGGTTCTCTCAAAAACTTATGGAAACACAAGAGACCTTCAAAACACAAGACTGCTACAACTAACACAGTTCCCACAGCACCTAAGACACACAGCAACACCAGTAACCCACCTACCAAGCCCTTAAGGCGTAACACTCATAACCAAAATTTTCTTGTCATTGGAGACTCCATAGTGAGACACATGAATAGCCCACTCACCAGGTTAGATAAGGTGAAAGTAATGGTCAGCTGCCTGTCCAGTGCTAGGATTCCTTAGATCACGCACGCACTCAAGTCTGTCTGCAACAACTACCATTATGACTCTGTCATAGCTCATGTTGGAGTGAATGACCTGAGATGTACCTCACTGGACTATATGATGAGAGACTGGATTGATCTCTCTGAGTATGTGTCTCAGGCAGAAATGTCCCTAACCTTGAACAGCATATTACCCTCACCTAAAATGATGCCACAGTATAAACAAAAAATGATCAATTTCAATAATTGGCTTAGTTTTTGGTGTCAGTCAAAGGGGATATGGTTTCAGTCAGCCTGGGATGACATGGTCAACAAACCTTGCTGCTTTGCCAGAGATGGTTTGCACCTGACACCACTAGGTTTTGGCTGCTGGCAAAGGCTCTTGCCTTCCCCATAGTGCCTTTTTAGACAAGGTCTCAAAAACAAAATTGTGGATGTGAAAATTGCCAATTATAACAAAATAAGGGTTACTTTGCCAAATTCTAGGAGCTTAGAACAAAAACTGCACACCCTGGAAGAACTCCTATACAGAAACCTGGATCAAGTCCTCAGAGAGTACCCCAGCCTTGTAAGTCTACAATGCCTTCCACACCTTCAGACTACAAAATGAACATATGAGAATAAAAGGAGGTGGCGTTTCTATCTATATTACAGATAAATTCACCTCCTGACTAGTTGGACAGGACAACTCCATAGAGATACTCCAAGTTCAGAGTACTGTGGGTAAGACCCCCATTCAAGTCATAGCTAGTTATAGATCCTCCTCCATGAATCATGATGCACACAAGGCCTACTTGAACAAACTGGAATCAATCCAAATATTGCCAAACACTCCAGTCATGGGGGATTTCAATTATCCCAACATCAACTGGGAAACCTATTCTAGCCCTAACTCACTAGCAAAAAAGTTCCTTGACTTTGTTAACTCAAATGCCCTGGAACAAATTGTTCAAACTCCAACAAGAGGAACAAACATATTAGATCTGGTCTTCACTACCATGACAAACAGATGCCCCACTGTAACTGTTGGACCTTCAGTTAAATCTGACCACTTATCAGTCATCTTCAAACTGGCACTAACACCAGAAATCACAAAGGGTGAAGTCAGACTAAAAGACTTCACCAAGGCAAACTATACCCTCCTAGGGGAAGGTATAAAAACATTCCAAGCCCTACTCTCAGCTGGAAGTGGTAACTACACCAAAGCTTTCAGTAAAGCCCTGGACAATCACTGGTATAAGTGTATAGACTTGGCTATTCCAGGCAGAATCAAAGCTAGATCTCCAGGTAAAAACAAGTCACCCTAGTTGACATCCATCATCAACAAACTTTACAGCAAATGCAAAATGTTGCTGTCTAACAAAACTAAGATGAGGCCCCAAAAATGGAAAAACACCTTCCTCAGTGTCAACAAGCAAATAAGACATGTCAAATCCTCTAAAGGTAACTTTCAGAAGAACTTAGCAATCACAACTAAGGATAACCATAAGGCCTTTTTCATCTATGTAAACAGCCTAAAAGGTAGGATCCAAGCATGTGCTGAACTAGTGACTAATGGTATCACATACCCTGATCCCATAGAGATAGCAAACCTGCAAACAGACAGATTTGGTGAAAATTTCTCTCCCTTATCCCCTACAAATGTATCTATCACAAACCTTGCCCTGAATTCCCTCCCATCCTACATATTTGAAGAGCAGGTCAGTAAAGCCTTGTCTATAATAAAAAATACAGCCTATCTTGGGCCAGATGGCATCCCAAGCTGTCTTGTAAACAAACTAAAACATTAAAAAGCATCACCATTAAGTACCCTATTCAGTCACAGCTTAACCACAGACTATGTTCCTGCAGAATGGAGAACAGCAGCAGTTATTCCCCTGGCTTAGCAACAGACACAGGGAATTTTAGACCCATAAGTCTGACCAGCCTCATCTGTAAGGCCATGGAGCGTATCATCATGGGCCTCATAAATAAAGACATAGGCAGCCTCCAAACCCTGGATCTGACCCAATTTGGCTTCATCAATGGCAGATCCTGTCTGTTAAATATGGTGGATTTCTTCGAAAATATGACCATGGCCATTGACGAGGGCAAATCTGTGCACACAGCATACCTTGACTTGGCCAAGCCCTTCAATACAATCCCACAATCAGGCATTACTGATAAACTTAGCAAACTGAATGCAAACCCCTTTGTTGTAAGATGGGCTGCCAACTGGGTCACAAATGGGTCCCGCACTATCAAAGTGGGTGACTCCACATCAATCAGTAGACCTGTCACCAGCGGGGTGCCACAATGGTAAGTGCTGGGCCTCCTACTGTATGGTATATACTTCTCGGAAGTTCAGGCCAAAACTAAGGGGCTGTGGCTGACCAAGTTTGTGGACAAGTGCAAACTGGGTGCAACTATTGAATCCCCAAATGATGTCAGTATACTTTAGGAGGGTTTTACACAGACCAAAGTCTGGTGTCTTAGTCATGGTCTCAAACTAAATGCAAAGAAATGCATCATTATTCCCTTCACTAAAAACAATGATCTCTTCACACTATCAAATTAGCAACAATATCCTGTGTTCCTATGAAGTTGTAAGGGATCTAGGATCACAAGTAGACTGCAACCTTAACTTTGACCACCATGCATCTACTGTAGTAAGGAAGGCTTTCTACATAGCAGACTTATTTACCAAAGTAATTGGAAGTATTTTGTTTAATTGTTTTATTGCTTTATTTTATAATTGGGGGGGGGGGTATTGTATATAAGAAGGCTGTTTTTGCTACAGTTTGTAGTCCTGGAAGGCTTCTTGAGCTGAGGCGCTAGAGTGTATACTGAATTTGCTATTAAAGTTGGTGAACTGATCTGCTACACATTGTTTTAATTTATTTTATTATTTTTACGTTTGGTTTGTTGTTTGATACTAATTACCAGAGGTATTGGGTCTAGAGCAAAGGAAGTTATAACCCCTCTATACTTGTCACTAATCAGGCCCATAACTGAGTATAACACCACCTTTGGCATGTACCATACAAACCAGTTGCAGCAATTGGAAAGACCTCAGAGGCTTCTAACAAAGAAGATCAAAGGACTCCAGTACATGCCTTACACAGACCAACTAAAGTCCCTGTCATTATACTCAGTATCATATAGACATCTTAAGGGAGATTTATGCCTGGCTTACAGAGCAATCTCCAACCCAAACCTGATGAATTTGCTGAACATCCATAAATCAAACGGGACTAGAGCTACCTGTTCCAGGGACCTAAATATGCCTACAACTTGAATAGGACATACTAGAGGGACAGATTTTGTCTCTCAGTGACTGCTGCATCTTTGGAATAGACTGCCAGTTTATGTAAAACAGAGCACCTCAATGACACTGTTCAAAAGAAACCTGGATGAGTGGATGGGGCACCATAAATTATTGCTGGGGATAGTGCCCACAACCCTTCTGGACATAGGCAATCATTACTAAATACAGTCCTGGGTACTGACTAAAGTATCATTGGTATTACGTTGGGATGAAATGGCTAGGCTTGAAATGACCTCCGAATCGATAGCCTAGTAATCTCCTATCATCATATGATCCTTTTAAATTATTAGGTGGAATTACATAGAAAGTTAATAGAGCAACATTTCTAACATCACACACTTTATGAACAAAAAGACAAGTGAAAACGTAATACTTGTAATCACTGACTAGCTGTAAGGATCTATGATTTATGAGGGCAAGGATAAAATAAATATGAAGAGACATCAGGGGCATTTTTTTGACTGAGAGAAACAGGTAAGAGATATGTTGGTATGGTTACACTTTGGAATCCTGAAATGTCAAATGTCAGTATCTCAAGACCAAAGCGTTGAAACTTCTATTGCAAGCAAATGCAGTATCCTGAAGCTGGGAAATGTCAAACCCGCGGTTGTGATGGCACATTAGGCAAGTGTTATTTTTTAAAGGATTTGGGGTAAGGTTTGTGTGTATGTGAGTGTGTTTGGAGTGTGTAGTTGTGTGTTTTCTGTGTTTTGGTGGTTAGTGCAACCTTGGAGTTAGTATACATAACTAGCGGGGGTGTGGGGGCCACAGCCCCCCTGCTTCTAGCTTGGGTAGGTGTTTGTGTTTGGTTTCTTGTGTTTGTGTGTTTTGTTTTAGTTTCTGGTAGTGTTGGGAGGTAGTTGTGTTTGTCTTTGTATGGTGTAGTGTTTCGTGGTTTTGACTTTCATGTTTGTGGTGTTTCGGGTTTGTAAGCTTTTGGTTTTATAGTCTGGAGATACTGAAATTCGAAATGTCAGTATTTCGAGATTATAAAGTGAATCCATTGGTATATATGTGCGTGTGTATGTGTGTGTGTGTGCGTGTGTGCGTGTGTGTGTGTGTGTGTGTGTGTGTGTGTGTGTGTGTGTGTGTGTGTGTGTGTGTGTGCATGTGTGCTTGTGTGTGTGTGTGTGTGTGTGTGTGTGTGTGTGTGTGTGTGTGTGTGTGTGTGTGTGTGTGTGTGTGTGTGTGTGTGTTTGTGCAAAAAGTAAATGAGAGGATACCTGTGCCAATGATATGCATGGGCCAACAGTGTTAAATACCACTGAGAAGTTCTGATTTGCACTCACTGTTAATTAAGGTGATTTTGAAGCATTCAAATTAGCCTGTAATGAGGTCTTTCCTTATTGTAGCTATCATGGCTCTGAATAATAAATTCCAACATCATGTATCAGCCCCTTTTGTCTGCAACTTTTACTGCCAGTGGTGGGATACTTTCTGATTCTCAGGGACAGTTTCAAGTATATATGGAAAACTTCAACACTGGCATGAGGAGTTAAACCTGCTTTTAATTATAGTTATAATTATCTCAGATTTTGCCACTGCTTAATAAAGAAATACACCTACTGAGTTTTGCCAGCCCCAAAGTTTGTAGAGTCAAATGAGCTGCCATCAGAATTCAAAGAACTGATGGTGAACACTTTTTCCCAAGAGAAGGCTTTAACAAACAGACTTAATTGCTTTCAGTTTTCCCATTACTTCCAATAGTGGTTCTGTCTCACCTCCCATATTTTCCAATGATATCTTAGGGGAAATTTGAAGATGTAACAGCTCATTGCTGTTTGTCTGAAAAATGTTAATATGACTGGAAAACAAAATCTTTTTCTGTATGAAAAAGCTGTAAAATGTAAGGTATATATGTATACTGTATATATATATATATATATATATATATATATATATATATATATATATATATATATATATATATATATATATTTTATATATAGATTCACTTCAGAAGCTAGAAATACTGAAATCTTGCACTTCAGTATCTTGAGCCCAAGAAGCCGAATCCATACAACAATGAAATCTGAAAATTGCAAAATTCAAAACCTCGAATACCGGAGGTTTTGAATTTCCTGGTACTACTACATCCACACACACCATTCTCTACACAAACACACACAGTCTGTCTACTACATGAAAGCAGGGGGGCAAGCCCTCCTTCACCACACACCCCCCCTACTTAAATATTCTCACTCCGAGGTCACACTACATACAAACACACACAAAACACCACCACATAAGCTACATTCTTCTCGCACACACACATCATAGCAACAAAACATGCTAACACACACCACAGCCCCTACCCAAACCCCTTAACACACACACACATACTTACCTGAAGACATGACCACAGCGGAAGTTTAGAAGCGCAAAATTCAAAACCTCTGGTATTCGAGGCTTTGAATTTCATGCTTCTTAACTTTTGGTATAATGTGGATTCGGCTTCTTGGGCTCAAAATACTGAAATTCAAGATTTCAGTATTTCAAGCTGATGAAGGGAACCCACATATATATACATATATATATATATATATATATATATATAGATATGTGTTTGTGTGTATATATATGTGTATATATATATATATATATATATATATATATATATATATATAAAATTCAATTGCTCTATCATGATGGTGCTGACAGTCTGCTGCATGATAGTTAGTTTCTAGAAAAAGAATGTAACAAAAAATGGTTGTCTGTTGAAATTTAGAGCACTGCAAGTACAATCCTCAAATTAGTAGAACTAAAACTGTGAAAGGAGAATTTTATATTTAGTCTGATGATGCTTTTTGTGAGTGTATTCTTTGTACTACAGTGATCTTGGAGTTACTATCTATAAATAACTAGGGCAGGCCTAGAATGTGCAGTGGGGCTCAAGTATTTGAAAGAGTTTCAGAATTCTCTGTGTTTTGTTGTTTGTATTCCAGTTTATGTTTCAATGTCACAAGATCAGGACTCACAGTTGTGATATTGTGCCAAAATTATTATGGGATGCCCTCAACCTAAAGACAGACGTTTCTTTGACTGCCAAGAAATCAGAGACATTGTGCCGAAACATGTATCTGTGGCATTGGAATTTTCCAGTTGTCCACTGTTGTGCATCTTCACAGTATGCATATATAATCTCAGGGAGTGGGGAACATGTCTGCCACATTGGGGTGGGGTCTTGCACTCTGCAAAAAAATGCTTTTGAGAATTACCAAAATGTGTTTTGGCATAATTGTTTAATCTATCACCAATCAAAGAAATGGCAGATGATAGAAGAACATGAATCCAAGTATTACTTACTTAAGAAGGTTCTGGCCCCAGGCAACAAGAATGTGTTGCGTTTGTTAAATTGTATACTGCTATATCCATAGTATTTATGTCTATGTCTTTATGTGTTGGCTAGATTTTTGCCATTTCAAACTGTCAGACATTGGGAAAGATGTATATCATTATGTTGTAGCTTGTGTATCTCCTTGTGTGGTTTTTCGTTTGTTCACTTTTGCACATATATATTTTGTTCTTGTCATTGTTGTGTGTGAAATTGTAATCACTGGTGTATTTTCCCATGCATTGGAATATGCTATACATAGTCCCTGGGATTCATGAAACTTGCACCAGGTGCAGGCGTAGCGTAGGCAGTATAACGCCAAATATGGCCGTCGAGCGATTCAGGTACGATCCAATTCCATGTGCACTACTGGCATATGCCAGAACTGCGCAGCCCTCGGCTTAGGTATGCTAATCACCCCATGTGCAGTGCCGCACCATGAAGATGAAGGTACATAGCGATTCATGAAGTGGTGTAAGCGTAGCATAAGCCCACGGAAATGTAAACCAAAAAACACAGTTTACATTTTCCCAAACAGAACATTGGAGCTATGGAAGCGGACCAGACTCATGTATTACAAAGTTAACATATGCCAATGGCTAAATACACAGCCAATGGCATAAGAAAAGATGCACAACACCTAAAAAACAACATTTAATGTCATGTCCACAGTAACGAAAAGTACAACCGCAGGGCATGTGTGCGCAAACTGGAACACAAAGAAAATATATACAAATGTCATAAAATTGCAATGTAATACAAATCAGGATTTCACGCAATGGTATGCATGGTACAGCACAACCAAGCTGCAAGGGTTGCTAACGGTCTGTGACAGTGTTTGGCACGGTAACTATGAATTAGTAGTCAATGCCATGCAAATGAGGCAGGTAATACTGAATCGCAAACGTCCCGCCGGATTAAAGATGTACCATACAGCGCAGCACTATAACACCGAGGAGTGGCTCAGAGGTATACATGACATCAGCAGTGGGGTGTGCCACCATAGCTGTAAGCAAATTGGAGCAATGCAAATCTGGCCTGGCCGTTGCTAAGGAAAGCTGCAGGACAGGAGTGGGGAGGTAGGTATAGAATCGTTTAGCTGAGAGCACATATGGTGCCCGAAAGTGCATGTGTACGGGGATGAAAATGTGCCCAAAACCCGGTAAGCGGTTGCACGCGCCGCGAACCATAGCACAAACAGGAAGGTCAGGGGAAGAAAAGAAGGAAATGATGAAGTAGGGTAATTGGAGTACAACTGAGCAATTAACACCTATTAACTCACAGTGGGCAATCAACGGCAGCTGGCAAGTCTGCTCACAGAAACCTGCAAAACAGGATAGGGGAGGCATCGGATTGCAAAGAAAGGAGAACTATCATAGCAGATCAAAGCAAACCTACAGTAGACCGGCAAAAGAACACATTACGCAAGATAAGCCAGGTCTAGGAAAGTACAAATGAAAGTAGGTTGCTGGATGCATGCGAGAAAATGGTAGGTGAAATGTGAAGAAATGTAAAGGGAAGGGCAAGAGGTAATCCACGGCAGCCAAATGTAATTCAACACCAAAGGCACCACAATAGTAGTTTCTGTAGTAAAACACATAAGATACCCTGTAGCTACGATCGTACATACACACCCTATGACATAATCGGTGTTCACAACACAATAGTATAAAGTGGGAAAGCACCCTACACACACCTGTGTATTCCCAAACACTGCACCATAGGTGTAAACACATGGGGAACTTTTAGAATGTACATGTTGGGAGCTGCCCTAGCTGTGATTCATCACCATGTGTTAGAGACTGACGGTGTTGTGGAGGATGATGCTGACAACCACCGCAGGCCCCGGAGGAGGAAAATAGTGTTCAGACCAAGGGTAACCTACCAGGGGTTACATGATCTGGAGATAGTAGAGCGTTACAGGGTGGACAGGGACATCTTACAGCAAATAATTGAGCTGTGCCGGCCACACCAGAGAACCAGAAACAACAGAGGGGAACCCATCCCAGTGGACACAAAGGTATGTGTAAGCTTGTGAATACTAGCCACAGGTAACTTTCAAAGGCCAACTGGAGATATAATGGGGATCTCACAGGCATCAGCATCCAGGGTACTACACCAGTTCCTGGATGCCATGTTACCACATGCCAATGAGCATATATACTTCCCCTGAACTCAGGAGGAGTTGGCTAGCAATATGTGTCACTTCCACCATGTGGCACACTACCCGGAGGTACTGGGTGCGATAGACTGCACACACATACATATCAAGTCACCACCTGGTGAGCATGGTAGGCGCTACATAAACTGCAAGGGATTCCACTCCATCAACTGCCAGGTAATGTGCAATGCCCAGGGTTTTATCATGGATGTGTGCGCTGGCAGCCCTGGAAGCTACCATGACTCCCATATCTGGCATGCCTCACAGCTGTATCAGGTATTTGTCGGGGAGACATCCCACATGGCCACCTTGTGGAGGATACTGACTATGCACTGGAGCTGTGGATGATGACTCCCATCAGAAATGCACACACACCCATGCAAGAACACCATAATGAGGCACACGCACAAACCAGAATCATCATAGAGCGTGTGTTGGGGATGCTGAAATCACGGTTCAGTTGCTTGGACACATCTGGTGGAGCCTTGCAGTACTCTCCAGGCATGTGTGCCCAAATCTTCATAGTATGTACCATGCTACATAATATGATCCTGCGGAAAAAGCTGCAGCAGGGACAAAATGGTGAAGGCCCTCATAGCCCACTGCAATTGCCAAGGCCTTCACAGGCACAGAGGGATTCAGACCACAAACACCCTGTGCCAGCCCCAGTAGGCAGATGGAGGCATGCCCAATATGCCTACGCCTTGGCAAAGAGGGAATGGATAGCACATACTCTGACAGTGTAGGCCCCTACGGACTGACACACCTCTCCACCTACACACACAGTAAAATGGATGGCACACACACATGACCACCTGTAAATTGTAATGTATAGGTGGCCTACTGTGTGAATCCTACATAGGCAGCCCTCAAACATTGTACACACAACAGATATTGGAACAAGGAATGTCAACACCTGAACAATACAGGCGCCTATCAGCATATGTTGGTGCTGTGTGTCTAGGTTCTTAGGTACATTGGTAGGTACACGCCCGATTGTCAGAGGTCATACACCAAATGAGGCAAACAGTGTCTGCTGTCGCCACAACATCGAGTAACCAACTGTCGCTCAGTGGAGCAGAGGCAATCGCGGGATCACATGTGTGTAAGCACTGTTCTCCACATACTCTGCACGGATTCCCTGCTGTGTTAATGAGGGGCTCCACATAATGTAATCATGGATGTTGTGTCAAGGCATGGGGTATACCCATGACAGGTATTCGTCACCCCAGCATGCTCCACCAATGGTCGTTTGAAGGTGTAGCACATTATCGTGTGTGGCTCACTGTGATATACATACCCAATGCTGGAGCACATCCAGTAAACATCACATGGACATACCATTAATTGGACTCATCCATATGTAAACTAAATGAGTTACCCATGTGAGTGCAGTATGGAGTAACAGCCGTAGTATACTCCACATACAAAACACCATAACACGTGTACAAATCCCAGATGGCCAAGTGGTAAATGCAGTGACCATCATGCATGTTCCCGGTCCCATGTCCTGCAAGGGATGTAACGTAATCCCGAAGGCACGAATAATGCATGTCGGATACAGGTCATCAGATCATATTTAGCACACGTTAGCAGGAATATGCATTGCCCAGTGCTGGTAATCATCATTTAAATATGACTATACGGATATGCGTGAAACAGGGCTAAGCTTCTCTGAATATCGTGCAGATCACGGTCAATGATGTCCAGAACAGGTGAAACCAGCGTTATTCACCCCTGTACTAATAGCGCCTGCTCTGAAGGGTAAAACAATCACTGCCAGGAGTAGAACATGCAATCATGTATACAATCAACTAACACTATGATAGCCAAGATGTACCTATGGCAGGTGTGTAATGTGACAGGTCTAGACACAAATGTGCGGAGTCCAGGAAACAGTATACACCGACAAGTAAACAATGAAAGGTCTATTTTGCCTGTCACTTTCTCTGTCAGATATATATATATATATATATATATATATATATATATATATATATAAAATACAGATAGAAAGGGTGATAGAGAGATATATGTTGGTATATACGGATTCACCGATATCTGCAAATATATAGATAGGTCAACGACATTCATAAAACCTTGGAGATACAAATAAATAGGATGCCGCCAACTATGGAATGTGTCACTTACCAACACGCATAACCACGAGGCAGAAAGACTGAAAGAACACAGTACTGGAACACTAGAACTGCAAGTAATATTATCACGATATGAAGGGACATTTAGTTACCTCTGCCGGTGTTGCGGTCCACGTAGGTACTGTGTTCAACTGTGTTTGTGATTGCCGTAGTCTGTGTATGTGTGTGTTGAGGGTGGTGTGTGCATTTTTGTGTGACTGTAATGTGTGTGTGTGTGTGTGTGTGTGTGTGTGTGTGTGTGTGTGTGTGTGTGTGTTTGCATCGTGTGTCTGTCAGTGCCAACTTGGAGGTAGATCATTACGGTAGGTGTGGTTATAGCTAGCCGTAGGCATACGGTTACCACATGTCCCACATTAGGAGGGACAGCCCCTCCCTGGGCAGTTGTGCCCTGACATAAAACATTACAAAGGGCAACTGTCCGAGATTGTAGGACATTATTATGTCCCATATATTATGTAATAGTTGCATTAAATAGTTATGCCTGTATGTAAGAAACGTAAATGATGTTCTTCGTTCCCCATTGCTGCAGTCCTAACTATTGGGTATAGTCCGCATCCACTGCAGCAATGGGATCCTCGAACATCTACATTTATGGTAGGTACAAAACTGTACTTTACATGCAGTATGATAAGTAGCCAAAGTCCTACAACAATAAGTATGTATTGAGGATAAAAGTATGTGCTGTCCTGTGTACTGACCGTGGGTATGTGTCGGCCTGTAAACACCGATGTGTGTCCCGCAAGTGTCCCAGAATGGCCATTTGAAAAGATGGCAACCCATGCCAAAGAGGTTCAGTTACCAACACAACTGCAATGACTGCAAATATCTGGGACAGAAATACACGGGACAGCTGTCATTTAGTAACATTCCTTTACATATAACTGTAATTCCGGAGGTATGGAGGTATCAACCTCACCTGCATACTATATGGAAACCAATTAACAATGGCCCAATGTATATGGCCGTAACAAAAGTCTACTAACTGATAAATCTTTAATTAGGGAAGGAGCCCACAAACATATATGGAATATGTAGAAATGCAAGCCCCACAAACCTGTATATGCTACGTACACCCACCTACATCCCCCACACATGAATCTATAGCAATAAAGACTGTAATTACAGCACAAACATCCAGTCAGTCAATTACATCTGCAGAAACATTAACATACCTTGTGAGAGACACATTTAAAGGCACCATGTGAAATTGTAGCCGTTGTATAATGGAACAAACGGCGATGTTACAGGTTTTCTTTGCAATAGTCCGTTATCAGATGGTTAGGATGACAGGTACACTCACATGTAGAACCACATACTCTAGCCGTCACACACAATCCACAGGGGACATGAATCCAAACTATCCGTGTCTCTACACATAGCAATTGCAATTACTCACAACAATACAGGCCATCTCCCCGAAGGTAGGGCAAATGGGCAACGCCCAACTTGATAATTCAATTATACCCCACTGTTGCCACGTAATTGGTGAATGGAGTAGCTACACAGCTGATGTGCAAGTAATAAGTCACTCAGGAACACCAATTGGTGGCAGGAAACCACATGTTACAGGTATCGACGTATATAAGGATGACTTGCCAGACATTCAAACCGTATGCTCATACCATAGAACTGTGTATGTATAGCCTGTTTTGTATTAATTATGTTAGTGTATGTATAGCCTGTGTTGTATTAATTAAAAGTGTCCGCAATGCATAAAGTGGGAAAAGGTATTATGTACTGATGTTTTGCTGAGCATAGTAACGCTTGTAGAAATCGTTTGTCCTGCAGTGGGCCACAAGGTAAACATCACAGACACCACAAGGGATGCTACATGAGGGCTTTAAACAGAACAATTCCATACCACCCGCCATCAGTGGTAGGGTATGTCCAACAAGTACGTGCCATAGCAGGGGATAGTATATGTCGATATACTGTCACAGTAGGCATGTGTATGGGCATATAACGACAATGACATGTCTAAGGTGGTCCCGCTGTGCAAGTATGCTTTGGATTATGGGATACTATGTAAAATATGTGTAATGTACAGTATTTTAGGTAGATATGTCATATATTCTTCACAGCATAACAGGCATATCATGCATACCAAAGGTATCTTCTATTGGCATGTACAATATACAATAACAGGATACATATGGCTTGTATTCACAGGACACTGTAATAGCATGATAGCTAATCTAAATGGAAGAGCTACTCAATTAACCATGCACAAAGGACATGTAATAGCTTCACCGGTTCATAGTGGGTACTATGCAGTCTGGCAAGTCAATGTGTAAGCTCAACTACAGTGTTCACACCAGCGGCACCTCTCTAGGGTAGTGTCCTGTCTGTGAACAGCAGAGCCATGTGTTATCTGCACCTCTGCATAGTAAAGCCACTGCAGTGATTCCTGGCGTACATGTGTCTCCCATCTACCAAGTGAGGCATCACATGAACAGTGCTACTGAGTGTCCCTGCATGATGTACATAGGAATCATGTTTCAAAGCATGGTGAGTGTCTGGTTTGGGTATGTAACCCTCAAGCACATCCCACTCATCGTTGCGTGTGTGCACATATCCATGAGCATGTTGCTGACAGTGGCTTTTGCTTATGTCGCTTATGTGGAGTATATCCATGAATATTGTTGTGGTCATGGGCCCTGTCTGTTCAGCGGAGGTCACCCCTGAGTATGTAGTATGCAAATGTGTACAGACGTGGTGTCCGTCGTTCTGCCGTATACGTCAACTGTCGGAGCTCAATAAACATCATGGCGTGTTAATGTTGTCGTATGTAAACCCATAGCTGTTGTGTAAGGTACACCCTAAACAGGGTGTTGTACCCTTGAATGTGTGTATACGTCTGGAGTTCAGAGGTACAATGGGTGCCTATGTTCCAGCTACAAACCCAGTACAGATAAGTGTGGCCACGTAGAAGAATATCCACACCACAGTGGCAATATGGTTATCAAAGGAGTGGGTGTGACATACGTGTGTACTACGATCACGTACAATGTGACATGTATGTAGGTGACTACCACTTATGTGATAGTCAGTGGGTGAATGGTGTAATGCAAAGTGGATGTTCATGCACCTTGTGTCATGCAGCTTGAGGCCATGATATTGATATCAGGTATCCGTCACAGTGACACCCTTATGGAAGGAGTCAGTATCAGGTGGTGAATCAATCATGGCACTTTGTATGCAGTTGTCTGTAAAGCAAGGCAGGGAAAGTCCCTCTATGCTAGCCTGTACCTCGGGGAAGCATATACCGAACATGAGGGGCCCAATGACTGAGGACTGTGGTACGCCAAGTGTAACTGAAATACAGTAGGTACTATGGTATGCTACCCTCATTGTATGTGTCCTGTCTGTGAGCCACTTTGCATAACATCCTGAGACATAGGGGTCGATGTGCAGGTGGATGTGTATGTTGTCAATACCATAATGGAGAACGGTGCTGAAAGGCAATGAGAGGACAATGTAGGCTGTGTGGACCCCCTTACCGTCATCAACTACCCTGGTAACTGTATCAAAGGAGTCCACCAGGTGTAGGAGTCATGCTCTGGCCCTAACAAGTCCAACCTGGGTGCCAACAAAGGACCGGAGCCCACCAATGTCTCTGTGAATGACTTCCATGATGATGTGCCCCATAGCCTTGCAGAACAGTCCAGTCAGGTGTATAGGGCAATAGTCCCCCTCGTGCATTGTGGCACCACCTGTGTGGAGTATGATAACTGTTGCTGTGTGCCATTCAGGAGCCACAATGTCTGATACAAGGCTATTAGTGAATATGGTGGCCAAGTGGGGAGACATGTCGTTCAGAGATTTGTGTAAATCACAGCCTGAGATGTTGGACGGTCACATGGGGCCAGTGTTCCAGGCCATATAGAGTGCAGGTTAGTATTGTGTAGATGTGACCGCAGGGACACCACAATATTCCTGCATGGATTGTGGCCCTGTAGGGAGTGAGAAGGTGTAATGTTAGCACTGAACCCATCCGCCAACATGTTGCCAACATCACCTGGTTCTGTAATGTTCCTGAGTAACTGTTGTATGTCAGAGCAGCTGTGGGTATTGCCATTGACTACTGACATACCTCCATAATGCCTTGTGGTACACGCTGGAATGTGTCGCAGTAATGTTTACGTAGCTAGTTTCGGAGTATGTGATGAGGGATCCTGTAGCCCTACTGAGGCTGACCAGTGAGCTACCCCACCCATGGGATTGTACTCCACTTTGCAACAGCCTCCACCTGTTGTTGTAAATTATGTCCATGGAACTGGACCCCCAGAGTGGCGTCCATTATTTGTTGGGTACCATCATGGCTCTGTGTGGAATAGCATGATCCATGCAGTCGTGTAAGTGCTAATGAAGTGCACTGGGGTATGTTTCAGCGTTTGTATGTGCATTGTCCATCTGCACGGGTGTCATGATGTTAACTACTGCTGTCATAAGACGTCTGTAGTAGGCGTTGTAGTACTCTTGTACTGTGTATGCCATGAAGGGTGTGGTACCGGGATGTGGATAACAAGGGTGATTAGCATATGTTCGGAATCCACCAACGAGGGGATAACCCCAGGTGTGGAACACCAGTCACATGTTGGCAGTGTCCATGTCAAGGATATTGTTGGTCTTGGAAGTGGTGTGTATGGGTTGATCCAGCCGAGTGGAGGTTATGAATCCCAGACAACGTTGGCCTAATGTGTCGGTACATGAGTGGCTATCCCAGTTAAGTGTGGGGTAGTGTCAGTCTCACATCAGTAGTACCTGTCTGAGCCCTACTGTCCAGTACACCAAGAAATGAGGTCTGGTAACCATGGGGTATGTTGTTGAATCCGTAGGTTGTTACAATGTGCATAGCAGTTCTGGCCACAGTTAGTTGCACGTGGAGCACCTCTGATGCATTGTGCTAAGTAACTAGCCAGGATGTGTGTACAACATACTGGAATATGGGAACACCTCAGCCGTGGGTGTGCCGGTCCAGGTTACATGACTGAAAGGTATGGTCTGTGTATAACCTGTCATTGCAGGTGTGCTCTGCAGAGCCTAGAGTCAGGTCCCAGTCACTGCAGAGATATTGAAGTGGTCCATTATAAGGAGTGCCTTGCCTGCTTGCATCAGAGATGAAGATGTCAAGCTTTGCGTCACATGACCCCATGTTTTGCTTGCCTGTTCCCATTCTGGTGGTGAATGTTATGGGAAACTGTGCAAGACAGGCAGTATAGAAGCAGCAAGAAGCTTATATGTTATCTGTACTCTCAGGGCTGACAGGTGCAGGTCATCTGTGCCAAAGCATCGTGTTTTGTTGACCATGTCAGTCAAAGCGGACAGATACCAGATGCCTGTGGAATGACAGCAGAAGCATAGGCAACTGTTGAAGTGACACAGTCAGTTGTTGTACAGTGGTAACAGGTCCGGATGAATGCATAATGCTCCCCAGGGCTTGGCCCATACCTTCAGGGCTACAAGACCGGTGAGCTATTGCATGTCCCTGCACAAGTAGTCTGTGAAGTTGCATTTCAGGGCAGTCACACTAACATGGGGAATGACAGTCAAATTGTACCTGGTGTGGTGTGGCATGGGTGCATAGGTTATGTTGCAGAACCAGTTACCCGACAGCAAGATGTAAGCGACTATTGCCTTGTGTAGCCTGCTGAGTGGAACATCAGTGTGACTGCCTACAGAGTCACCTATGACAGGTGTCTTGTGTATGTTATAACACCCTATTGGCTGTATGTGATGGGCACACATGAGTCTGTGGGCTATAAGTTATTGTAGTTGTGTTTGGTGATGGGGGCTGCCTTTGGTGCCTACACAGAGTATGGAGAGGTACTGCACAAGTTGTACTCATATGTGTGGCCTGTGGTGGTGGAGATCTTGTGTGACTATGTGATGAGTGGGATGTGTTGCGAATGTTACACATCCCCACATGATTGTCAGATTCAGTCAGGGTTGGTGACAGCATTAGCCCCAGCAGGGCTGCATATGTGCATTTCCCACAGGCTGTAGTGTCGTAGGTTGGGAGGTGAGCATTGACTGTGTATATGAGACAATTGCTCTATTGCCACATGTACGACATATTCATCATATAGACAGGCAATAGCACTGGTACGTGACAGCTGGACATGCCTGTATATACAACCATGTCTCACAAGATATGTGAGTTACGTGCATACAACAGCTGTTGTACTGTAAGCAAGCTGGAAATGTAAGGACAGACAGTGTACTTGTGAGAAATGGTGTGGAATGGGTGCTATATTAATCGGTAGTTCATGAAGTGCTCACAAGTTCTGAACAAGTGCTGAGCATGAAAATACAATACAGATAGGGTGTTGGATACTATCAACCCACAAGTGGTAACGACAGTCATAATTGGTGGCACTGCACTATTACCCTGCTGAGTATGGTATGCAAGTCCATGAACCATTATCAATGTAGATGTTAGCAGTACAGATGTACATGACAGTACAGATGTTTGACTACATATACCTTCGTATGTCACAGGAGTGTTCTACCAGTGGCCTGTTGACAGAATCAACACTACAAAAGGTGCCAGAGTGACATGTGCATGTCATGCCAGTGCCAGCTACAGTAAAACAGGGTTAATGTGTTGTACTCCACCCTCATTGTAGCCCATACCACACAGACAAATGTGAGGCATCTGTGTATGCAAGGATGTGAATGGCCATGACCTATGAGCAATAGCTGTCTCAGTGTTGTGAACAACATACAGAATGGGCTTTGTGGGTGAGGTGTGTGACATATGTGCACATTCTGACAGATGATATCAGCATTGTCACTGCTAGGTGAATATCCCTGTACCCGTTATCTACCACCTAGGCTGCAGTCAACATTATGGACACTGTGTAAGGGATGGTGCTGTGCAGTTCACCTTCCAGTGTAGGTGACATCTCCAGGCCCCTTAGGTAGTCATATGAGGTATCCATGTCATGACAGGGTGCCATACATGAGCATGGAGATCATTGGACAGGCATACACAGCACTCAGGTAACCAGTATTGGATCACATATCACTTTTAAGGGGTATTGGCCATGTGTGAATGGGCGATACCAGCCTTCACAATCCTAAACCTCCACTATGCAGCATGCTGTCTACCTTGCATAAAGACATGTGCTACACTATGATATTGGACATGCTACATGTCCATATCCTTATCTGAAAGACATACGTCATGGACAGCCACTGTCCACTACTAGGATCGCCACATGCTGGATGGATCCCTGTGCCATACATGTGACATACTCCCGCCATACCATGCAACCCTGTCCATCAAATCTGCACATGTCATCTCTGTCATACATGGTGTGATGGCAGCAGGGTAGATGTAGTATCAACTGTCTGGATCAGTAATGTGGCACTGATGCACCTAGTGGTGGCAAAATGGCTGTCGGATACAGATAGGAAACCTTGCCCGTACATGTTATAGTTGATAACCATCCCTGCGGATGATGTCTGACTAGCCATTGTCCCATGTCTATCATATGTGCAACACAGGCGATCCGTGGCAGGATGTTGAACAGCTGTACAGTGCTGTGTAGATGTATATGGCAAAACACATGCATGTAAAGGTTTCGATGCTTATGTGTGCATTGTCACTGCTCAAGTCCATTAAGGCAGTGCATGTGTTGATATGTGACATATACATGGCATCAAGGTCAACAGCATTACCGTGGACACATCCAGACATGTGCTGATAGGTAAGAACACCAGTGCAGGCAACACAGACATGCCTACATCAAGACAGCATTCACATGGAGTATGAACAATGTAATGAGGTGACACACATATATGGTGATGATATCCAATGCATAACGGGTGTTACATGTGTGTGACACAAACATGTCAGTCATGCAAGTGTCATGATGATCTGCAAAGATAACTGTGCAGATGTACTAGATTTACTAGAAATGTATGTGCAGCAGTTTCTCTGTACATCTCTGATACTGTGACCTGTCACCATCATTATGTCTTACAGATAATGCCTCGTACACGCCTGGCAGCATACAGCCACCATGAGAACTACGAGGTGTTGTTCAGCCATGTGCCACAGCATGCCCAGCAGCATAATGACCAGTGGCAGGATCTTCGCAGGAGGGTGAATGATGTGGGTGGCCATAACCGCACCTACCAGCAGGTGCGCAGACACTGCACGGACTTGATATGACATGCAAAACAGCATGCCACTGCAATCGCCAGGGAACAAGGTGGAACAGGTGGTGTGCCACCAACCCAGCTCCCACTCACACACACCAAGGAGCTACTGGCCAGTCTGGGGACACCCTCAGAACAACATCCACAAACACTAGCTGCCATTGTGGAGGTGGGTGTCTCCCAACCAATGAGCCTGGAGTTGCCTGGTAAGTCAGGACTGCACATATGACTATTTTATCCCATTTAGTTGCATGTGTCACTGTACATTATGTAATGTAACATCATATGCAAGGTATGTTGACACACATGCTGCATACTACAGTATGCTACCCTGTGTATACACACATGTGCATACTATATGCTATTGTACAGGCGAATGTGTTAACATGCACAGTGCACCCTGTGGCTGTCATACAGTCATGGATAATGTTCAAACTGCTGTGTCACCCCTATACAGGTACCTCTGGCGTGCCGCACAGACATCAGTGCATTGCAGGTGAGACTGTCATCAGTATCAGGCATGTTAAAGCATAGATCTATTCGCCATTGGCCAGTTAACACTTGTAAACTGGATGTTCGGTCCAGTCATGATATACAGGTCACACCAACCATCATTTACACTGGCTACCCATGTGCAATATATACAAACGAAATGATACACCGACATGAAACCACAGTATTTGTCATTGCTACATGGACATATGTACTATACATTGGAACAACATGTGTGGTACGCAAACAGTACCACACAGTGAGCTATGATATGGGCAGCCCACAGGAGTCACCATTGTGTTATATGCTCCTGCAATGGGTGCACACATTGTGATGTGCCATCTGACATGTCCCAGACATGTAGTGTTCTGGCTGCAATATTGTCACACTATCCCATAACCCATACCCCACATGCCAAACATACAACCCATTGTCTGCATAGCCCTGTGGATGGTGACATAGCTGACATCTATGGGTGTATGTCATATGTGACAACACAGACATGTGAGATAGACGGCCATCACACACATTTGTCTAACACATGTGCACACATGGCCATGGGGGATGGCCAGCAACACGTACCCACACAGTAGATGTGATGTGTATACACCCTGTTGCACATTGTCCACACATGGTCCAATTATAGCCTTAGTTGACTGATTATACAGTTGATGTGGTACACTGGACATCCTAAAAGCCTGTGCACAGCTAGTGGAGGTGTCACTGAAGTCTACCGTATAAGATGTGTTGCACATCACGACTGTGTCATAGCATGACAGTAGTCACCTGTACAGCTTCCACAGACATTGACACCACATCAGGCCACAGATACTGTACATTTCCCTTGCTGCTGTAGGACATCACCGTTAGCTGTGCGCCTCATCTGTGTGGTACATCAATGTCATGTGGGACATGGTGAATTGACAAGTCTGCTATGTGTGGACATGGTTGCCAAGCAGCTAAGACTCTGTAGTAGTTGTGCAGGGGTGTCATCTGTAGGTCCTCTAGTGACCTGTCACATGACACAGCATGGTTTGGTGTGTATACACGTCAGCATCGTGGGTCACAATCCACAGTTATGTCATGGGTATGCATGTAGTTATGGCTATGCAATGTGTACATATTATGCACTGTATTGAAATATAGACGCCTCATGATGCCATGAAATGGCACAGTGTCTGTAATTCACACTGTATAGCAATGTAGATGGCTCACACTACCCTTCCATGCTCATGCACATTTGCTAAACATGCATTCTATCTGTAGGGCATACAGACAACATTGCAATGTGATGCCCATTACAACGCTGTACATGTGTCAGGACACCATTGTGTCAGACATATATGCATGTTAATGCACACATCAGCAGATTACATGTCAAGGTCATGCCAGCCATGTGTACTGTTATCCTGTTCTGGTCCACATGGTGTATCACGGGGATGCATGCATACTACCATGATTGTGTGAACTGCATGGCTACTGATATGACACCTGATTGCTGTAGTGTGCACCCCAGGGAGGTATGCTAACTAACACTATTAATGTCTGAGCTGCATGCCGTCTATTGTATCACATGCATGCTGCATGCAGTCAGTCAAATCACATGCATGGTGTGTCTGTGTGTGTCTGTGTGTGTCTGTGTGTATGCTAACTAACACTATTAATGTCTGAGCTGCATGCCGTCTGCTGTATCACATGCATGTTGCATGCCGTCTGTCAAATCACATGCATGGTGTGTCTGTGTGTGTCTGTGTGTGTCTGTCACTGTGTATGTGTGTGTCTGTTACTGTGTGTGTGTGCCTGTCACTGTGTGTGTGTCACTGTGTGTGTGTGTGTGTCTGTCACTGTGTGTGTGTGTCTGTCACTGTGTGTGTGTCTATTGTAATTTAGAGTCTTTCTTTGCATTCACAGGTGATGTAGGTGCATTACCCTCCTGTGGTCCATCTGATGTTAGTGTCCCCACAGATACCAGCAGTGATGAACATATGCATGAGGTACAGGCAGGGTTGTCAGGGGCTGAATCTGTGCCAATGGTTGCCATCCCAGCTATGTCCCCCTCTTCCCCACACACAGTTCTGCTGCCAACACATACCGCATCACCAGTGGCCATAGAGGAAGGACAGTCAGCATCTGTCAGCGTGGGACAGGAACGTGTGGTGGCTACAGAAGGTGTGTCTCCACACCATGGTGTCAGTGTAATGACTGCAGATGTGCCACACAGGCATGTGGCTGGTGCTGCTCATAGCAGGACCTCTGGCAGACATGCACCTGCAGGACAGAGCGCAGCAGCTGGTATCACCAGATGCATGTTCCAGACTGTAATGGCAGCACAGGCATGTGCTGAACAGCAGAACAGAGAAGGGCAGAGGCTGCAGAGGGCTGCTATCCGTACTCTAAATGACAACATCCAGGCATTGGCAAATGCTCAACAGCAGATTGCTGATGTTCTGGACAGGTGATTGGGTAACATTGTCGGAATCCTTGACCGTAGCATGGCAATCCGTGAGTGTGAGCTGTCTGTGCTGGAACATCTGGTAGGAGTGAGGCATAGGCCACTTTGACGTAGGCCAGCTACACTATCTAGTGCAGGTCAACATGAGCGTGACACCTCACATGCCCACTCCCATAGTGCAGGTAGCAGCAGCAGTGCAGCTGGTGCTGCGCTGTCCACACAGGACACAGCAGGCCACGTGGACGTGGCCCTGGATGTTCCCAGCGGGGACATGGTTTCAGTGGACGTCTTGTCGGACAGTAGTCAACTGTACCTCCGCCTGGTAGTTCCTGTGCAACCCCTGGCAAGCACAGGTCACGTGGCCATGGCCGGACACAGTGAGCTGTACAACCTGGTCTGTACAATCTGGAGCTGTCAATATTACCCCTGTGTAGGCCTCACAAAAGGCAAAACTGTGTGCTCACATACAGGTACACAGCAAACACATCTGTAGGGCACAACAACACCCACATGCATACTGAACAGACATGCCCAATGATATCACCGGCCCTTACCCACACACATGATGTCATCCATTGGTGCAGCCTATGCCCCTGGCAAACATTATCACCCTGTGCATATGATGAAGCCTATGCTGCATCCCTGTCATCCACACCATCGGTGCAGGGACATGCTCAAATGGTCTGATGCACAGGGTGAACAGAATAGTGAGAGAAGTGTATATTACATTAGTTGTGTAAGAATAGTGAGAGAAGTGTATATTACATTACTTGTGTAAGAATAGTGAGAGAAGTGTATATTACATTAGTTGTGTACTGTTGACATGCACCAAACATACCATGTTGTACAGATTTAGCATGCATTGTTATATGTTCACAGTATGTGTCTCAGTAACAACAGTAATAGCATGTTGGTAATGATGCCCTGGTTCCCTCCTTATGGTCTACTTGCATGTGCCTACAGGTAGCAGTGTTTGCAGTCTCACATGTGTAATTGTGGAGTACTCACAGGCAGGTATGGCAATATCAGCATGCTATATGTAGCCTCAGCCTGACTGTTGTAAAGGCTAACATACCACAGATGTCCACACATATACTGATCCAGAAGCATGTGGGCAGTTTAATGGGTCACAGTGGCTAGAGACGTGGCATCCATACTAAGTAACATCACAGGTATGTTGACATGGTGCAGGGAATGTACACAGCAGTCCGGCCGATGATAACGTTAGAGGCCACTTGATAGCATGAGGCCTCACTGTGTAGCAGTAATACCCTGTCACATTACAGGAACATGCCCACATTCACGGGGTCAACAACACTATAACGCACACCCCATAATGTTGAGGTGAGGACCCCTGCCTATGTGGTCATCACCCTCACAGTACTGTGCACCCACACTACGCGACACAGAGAAAAAACATGTACAGGTAGCCGGTACGGCTGAGGCCAATGGCATCAACAGGGTAGTAGACTGCATCACCATGAGGGGTTAGGGATCCTGTGTGTTCTGTATGGTAGCATACACCCTCACTCCATGCACCAGACAGCCATACATACATACATACAGACACACACACTGTGTAAACCACAAATGTCATTCACATACGGATAGCTGATATGTGTGTGATACACATACCACCCCTGCCTACGTCATGCTTTCCACACTGCAGTATGTACAGATCTCAACAACAGTGTACAGGGGTGTGTAACAATTGGGATGTATTCCCCACCATACGTGGCATATATGGTCACACAAGCAAACACCCATGGCAGTACTGTGAATGATACACCTGCTAAATGATGATACGTCTGACAGACATGCAGCAGTATTGGCCGCATTATGTGTACCAACACTACGTCCAGCAATTGTGCTGCTATATGCACATGGGAGGATGTAAGTGTTACAGGTGTCAAGTGACTTACAGTCAGTAACACCTGATCGCTGTGTAGGTTTTATGTCTTCACCGTCAAGTAACAGTAACATAGCATACTGTTTGCACATGTAATGGTAGGATGGCGTGTGAAACACCTGTGAGCCGTCCCCGGCAAACATCCATCTGCACAGGTGGATCACCACTTTATGTACACACATCCATCCATACCTGATGTACATCCTACCGTACTGTCAGTATGTCACGATATACAGGTGTCAATGATGGGGCTGCATTGCAACTGCATGTTGTAGCTGGGCACAAATGAGTTACATACATCAGCTACTGCACATGCATGGTAGATGCATGCACACTACAAATTGTACATGTGTGTTGGTCCTACATGCTTGTCATGTAGCCATGTTTGTATGCATTGCAATTGGTGGACATGTGTGATGACATACATAACACATGGACTGTTGTATGATATGATGGGTGTCATGGGTAACTAATACAGAGGGAATGTGTCATCGGTCAACATTGCTACCTCATGTACTGTTAGCATTCAACAGCCATGGACCCACCTTCCATTTGCGTGCATGTGATTGCTGTAGCCACTTGTCTGCAAGGAGGACAGCAAAAGCTATGCTATGTACATATGCGTTTTGTGTGTGTGGTCCATGCACATATCCACTGCGATTACATGTATGTCATATCCAAACGTGTGTTCTTTGGTGTACAGCGACAGTCATCTGTCACAGCTGTGTAAGACCCAGGGCCCCTGGTATGTGTAGAGCCAACCTGGTTATGTACAATGATATCATTGCAATGCATAACACATGATGGAACCCTGTAGGTACATGTGTAGTCTGCACAGTTGCCGTAGACCTATGTACAGTCCACTGGTCATGAGTCACACAGTGTTGTGGTAATGTATGGATGTGTATTGCTGGTCCAACAACATGGTGATGTTTGAGGGCTACATTGTAGACTGCGGTGTGTACCTCTGTGATCTGCACCTGAGACATCTGTGATGGCTCCTGAGTGTGTACTGGTCAGTACATGTGAGTGGCCTTCATGTACGTGGGGACAGTAACACCATACTGTGCCCTTCCGTGTTTAGAATCCGTGTGCATGCAAGACGGCCCTTTGCAACTGCTAAGTATGTGAGCATGCCCAGTACGCCATTGTGTAGATGAACACACAGTACATTCTAAACTGCGCCCTTCCGTGTTTAGAATCTGTGTGCATGCTAGACGGCCCTTTGCAACTGCTGTGTGAGCATGCCCAGTACGCCATTGTGTAGATGGACACACAGTACATTCCAAACTGCACCCTTCCGTGTTTAAAATCCGTGTGCATGCAAGATAGCCCTTTGCAACTGCTAAGTGTGTGAGCTTGCCCAGTACGCCATTGTGTAGATGGACACACAGTACATTCCAAACTGCACCTTTCCGTGTTTAGAATCCGTGTGCATGAAAGATGGCCCTTTGCAACTGCTAAGTGTGTGAGCATGCCCAGTACGCCATTGTGTAGATGGACACACAGTACATTCCAAATGGACGTGTGATACTAAGCGTGTGGGCATGCCCAGTGACACATTGTGTCGGTGATGTGCCGTTGTGTATGGGCATGGCCATTGACATCCTGTATAGCGATGGTGGTCATCCAGGCAAAAGATGTCCCTTTTCAATATCACGATGGATGCCTACATTGAACACACTGGTTGACTGTCTTGAAGGGTGTACTGTCTGTGGTGCATCCCGTATCTATGTAGTGTTGTTGTAGTGCTCTGTAGATATTTAGTTGCCCCAATCACACCACTGCTGTGTGTTTGTCTACGTCTGCCTTGGGACAGTAATATGCTTTCAGACTGCTCACTCTCTATACAGTCCCTATCGGTGTCCTTGCCTTTGCGGATGATGTCATCCACCTAGAAGTATGCCTCTGGGAGTGCTGTGTTCAGTAATCATGGTAGCGCATTCTGTAACTGCGTAATGATGTAGTGTGATAAGGCAGTTAAGTGTATGTTCGACTCCCAGCCCTGCCAAGTGTGTGTTTGTGTGTGTGTGTGTTTCCAGCTGCCTGGGGACACAGTAATGCTTTTAGACGCCTCACACCACATACATTCCCTATCGGCGTCTTTGCCTTTGCGGATGATGTCATCCACCTAGAAGTATGCCTCTGGGAGTGCTGTGTTCAGTAATCTCATTAGCGTGTTCTGTAACTGATAATTCTGTAGTGTGATAAGTTAGTTAGGTGCATGTTCGACTCCCAGCCCTGCCACATGTCTCCCTCTGTGTGTGTGTGTGTGTGTGTGTGTGTGTTCCCAGCTGCCTGGGGACAGAGTAACACTTTTAGATGGCTCACACCACATACATTCCCCTATTGGCATCTTTGCCTTTGCGGATGATGTCATTCACCTAGAAGTATGCCTGTGGGTGTGCGGTGATGCCGGAACTCGGTAGCGCATTCTGTTACTGCATAATGCTGTAGTGTGGTAGACTAGACAGGTAGATGCTCAATTCCAGGGCATGGCAGGTGTGTGTTTGGCAGTTATAGCGTATGTGTTGGTATCTGTGGGTGGCTAGCTGCAGGATGTGTCCAGTTTGTTTTGTTGCTGACCTATTTAGTGTCCACAGCCCGCATATTCTGCCAAGACACTGGGTTGTCAACACATACAGTCGCCAATAGGTCTGGTGAGTAACTGTCAGCAGCCCTACTCTTACCCTTGCTACGGTCTGACCCGTGTGATGCAACATAACACACATGCCTTGATATTAACCAAACTACATGATGCAAGTGGCACATGTAGTTTCCTTTCCATTCCTGTCTAATGCATTACTGTCATGTGGTTCGCTGTTGTGATATAAATGCCATATCTACATATGTGTGTACATGTATATGTGTGTATGTATGAAATTAAGGAGTTAGTGGGTGAACAACCTCAGTTTATATATAAAAATAAAAAGAATCTCCATAGACTATTATGCTTTCCAGATAGTTCAAGTACTAATTTAATAGAATATCATGGAACTGAACCTTGTAGTAGATGCAATTTTTGCACATATATTAATAATAGTAATTTGTTTGTGCACCCTCTTACCTCTAAGATTTATACTTTCAATGTTAATGCATCATGTAATACAGAACATCTAGTGTATTTGGCCACCTGTCCGGAATGCAGTATGTTTTATGTAGGTAAAATGGACAGGAAGTTGAAGAACAGAATACGGGAGCACATTTATCAAATTAGAATGAAATCTGGGGTTAATGCACTTTCAAAACATGTATTACAAAAGGTTTTATAAATTCCTTTAAGTTTATGGCTATAAAAATCAATATACCTAATCAAAGAGGGGGAGATGTAAGAAATCACACTGAACAATTAGAAGCAGGTTGGATAATTAAAAAAATTCCTTTAAAACCTACACTGAAAGGGAGAAATATTAAATACAGGTTTTAATATATGGTGTTGTTTTTTTTTTCTAATAAGTTTGTTATTTACATTAGAGTATTTACATGATTAATTTGTGTGTTTTTGTATCTGATTAATTTGTGTGTTTTTGTATCTGATTTTTGCCCAAATTTTTTTTTTTTTTTTTAATTTAATGATTTTTACATATTGGGCAGGATTCACAAAGCCTCCGTGTAAGAGTTATAACTCTTACATGGAGGCTGCAGTTAAACGGAGTGATGTCAGCATGCTTTGCATATTCATGAGAGCATGCTGAATCACACCTAAGGCTAACACGGTCCGTGTAAGACAGTAGGGGGCGTGTCCATAGGCCGAGCCCTGTAAGCGGACACGCCCCCAGAAGAGTAAAAGTGCCCAAAGTAAACACCCACGACGGAGTCCACGGAAATGTGAATAAACACAACACAACACATGCCCCCACAGACTATGAACAGAAAATATATAAATAAACATGTATATTTTTTTTAAATTGTAAAAATGTTTAACCGTGAGTGCGCTCGTTTGCGTGGGCGTGCCCGTAGCGCAGCTACAGTTAGCAGTCAGTGGGAAAGCATATAAGAACTAAATATGCAAAGCAGAAAGCAATAGCGTAGTGGTAGAGATGTTGGCTGAAGCGCAGGCATTCATGGTTCGAGCCCCCACAACACCAATTTTTATTTTTAGCAAAATAAGCATGAAACAAGTCCCTGACAAATATGTACACATAAAACCACATTTTATGTAAAATGTAATGAAATAGCCCATTTATATTGAAGAAATGTGAGGTAACAAAAGAATAAAAAATGTCAGATGTGCCCATAGCTGAGCTACAGTTTAACAGGGTGAGTGCATTTGCCCGTATGTGAGCAGTGGTTTAACTGGTGCAAAATGAGTGCCCGTAGCTGAGCAGTGGTTTAACATGCTGAATCTAAGTGCCCCTAGCTCAGCTGAGCGTAATATGCGTGCTGATAGCCAAATGAGGCTTAAACCAGCGTACCCCGTTTGCGCAGAGCTGCACACCGCGCAAACAAGCTAACCGACGGGCAACGTTGAGCAAGCCGTATCAAAACTACCTTTAAACAGACACACCCCTCAGCATGTCTAGACATTCATGAAAAATAAAAAGTAGTGGCTAGGTTCAAACCCAGGATACTATACACCATAGTCAAGGTACCAAACCACTAAGCCATGACAGCAATACCTAGAAATGCAATAATAGCTAATATATAGGAATGAATACAAACTGGAGCATGACAATGCAGGTTTACTGAAGTTGATACAATTCCAAAATGGCCAATCACAGATATGTGCGGGAAAAACGGACTATATAAGCCCCATAGGCGGGAATACACAGCATAAACGATTGTAGAACTGAACTGCTGCAGACAGAATGACAGGAGTAGGAGAGGGTAGTTGCTTTCGAGCACAGAGGTGGGGCGTTGAGGAGTCCAGGTACATGGTCTAGCTCCTAGTCCGCAATCATGAGGCCCAACTCATGCAGGGCCAGGTCCTCTGGGGAGCATACAGGGCTGAGGCGTGGGACCGGTTGGCTCATGATCTCACCATTGCCACAGGGATTCCAAGGACTGGTGAGCAGGTCCGTCACCACCATGCGGACCTGAAGAGATGCAAGCAGGACCAACTGAACCTTTGGATCCAGGAGGTCCGGCAAATGCCCAATGCCCCACTACTGAGTAAGTTACATTTAATTATGTATGTAAGAAATTAAACTAACTGATATTATGGAGATGTGTATTCCAATATTACTTCATTTATATTACAGCTGCAGGTGTCCGTTCTGCGAACCGCAGAGCCTATGGCGATAGGCTGGTGCGGTTGCACCACCAGGCAGGTCAGCAATCCACTACCAGTAACTGTAAAGAAATATAAAAGTATGACAGTCAGCAAAAGAGTGCAGTGTAGTCACTAAGGAATAAAATGTGCAAGTAACAGTGTGAAAGTGTCTGCTAGTATTGCTTGATTACAAAAGTGTGTTGCAGCCTGTAAGCCAAACAGAAAAATGAAAATGCCTGACATAAATTCTGAAATAAAAATGCCCCACCTGTAAGAAAAAAGTACACAACCTGCAGCAGGCTGAAAAGTATAGCTGCAGAAGATGATGAAATCACATGTGTGAAATATATCCCTGTTGAAATACTGAAACATGACAGAAGTGAGACTGCTGGAAAGGATTGTAATAACTACAGGTAAAACATGTCAATAAAGCCTAGAAGTAAGTACCATCCTGAATAGTAAAATGAAAACAAGTGAGAGAGTGTGAGAAAGTGTCATGAATCCAGCAATACAGTAGTAATAACCCCTGAATAAAGTATACTGCAGTCAAGACAGAATGAAATGCATGTGAGAATCAAAACCAAACAGCGAAATCTGTTCAAAGTGTTGCTGCATCTGGAAAGTGTATTCCAAAATCTGGATATGTTGCTCTCAGTCTGCAATATGCAGATAGTATGATTGTCTGATATACCAAACATCCACACTTGTCTACAGCTATACAAAGCAAATGTAGCAGGATGATGTAGCTGAACAAAGCTAGATATGAATGTGTATGAAGAACAATAAAATGTATATTGATGTTGCAGTAACAGTCCTATCACCAAGTTGAAATAGTTATCATATAGGAAACTGTTGTTAGAACAGTAGTGTGTATATATCTGTAGCTATTAGAAATGTACAGCATATGTATTGGTATTTGAAGGTGTTAATATTATTTTCTTCACCCCACCCTATAACAACATATAACCCATTCCACGTGAAAATGGTATGTGCAATCACAATTAACACCCCTGGATGTTTGTCCTGTTGGGTCATATATATTTGCATGTCCGTTGATGCATCTGCCCTGTTCATACATCCAAACCTGATGGTCTGTTGCCATCAATTAACCCTGCATGTTGTTGGACTGTGTATTGCTGTTCAAATTATACATCTGTTATGCACACTGTTCAGTGGTGTGAATATCTGGGTGTTTGGTTAATGGGAATACTAATGCATGCTGTTACAACTAATTGTGAATGGTATTATATGTCACTAACCCAAACTGTCATGACATAATGCAAAACGTAGGACGACAGGGAAGGCGGGTTCCAGCAGGTGGAAGCGCTGCAGGGGATGGGGCTCGCCCCCCCTCTGCAAGTGTGGCTGGAGGAGAACCACCACTCACCTTCTGTAGCGTCCGGACTGTGGTGCGTAGGGAGATTTGGGACTCTGTTCTCGAGCCCCTACGCCAGCTTGAGGCACGGGTGGCACAACTTACGGGCATGCCTGTTGCCCGGCCTACACAGCACCCAGCACAGCCCCGTCCTGGGCAGTGAAGGAACAGTGGCAACTGCCTATGGGTGGGGATATCAGTTCCACTGTTGCCATCTGTGGGCTCATGAGCTCTGGATATCCAAACCTCCATCCCCGTCAATTGTGTAACCCCCCCACATGTGTCATACACTGCCCCTGTATGCGTCTTGTTTGTCCTGTCTGTTTACCTACCCAACCTACCTCCCCAGCTGTACCGACTTCCTTGACTTGACATACCACTCTCACCTGAAAAAAAAAAGGGCACTCTGTACCCACAAATAAATTACGCCCCATACATAGCTGCCCATTCCGCACATATGTCTACTAGACATGGAAACTATCAATTACAATTGGATGTACAACAAGTATTACTGTTGTCCTTACACCTCTCTCAGGGGTGGAAGGTATCAAATGTCACACCAAATTACAAACATATGCACAGCTGTTGCTGATGAAGGAATGGGCAGCTATGGGCCTTACCTACATCCCTCCTGCAAAACCCAAGCTTGTTTCCCTACTGTCTTACCCTCTTTGTGACCCCTTTTTCACCACTTTCCTGTCTCCCCATTTTCATTTCTTTTAAAGAAAATAGCGCGGGTGTGCGCAAGAGTAAGCATGTTTAAGCGGTTGTAAGTGAGTGTGTGCTTGTGTGCGCAGAGCTAAACACCAGTGCGCATGCGTGAGCTCTGCGCAAACCAGCGCTAACCCGGTTACAACTGCTTAAAAGTGCCTTAGTCACTTTGATTGACAGGTCCTGTTGTCAGTTCAGAAGCAAAATAAAATCCCACTGGCAGTCCTGAACCCAGGACCTTGGAAACAGTAGTTTGCATGACTTACCACTAAGCCATGACTCTTATACAAGAACATTGTGCTAAAATAAATATATCATGTAATAGTAGGAATGAATGTAAAGGGAATATAGGATGTGTAGTACACAAAGCATGTCATTTAGAATTACTGTCAAAACTTGTGGATTTCCATAATAGTAGTGTGTGAACAGAAACAGCCATGCTAGTTGGTAGCTAGTAGGTAATAATGTCACTATAGCACCTTGCAAGCCACACACATACTCACAGCAGGATAATCACTGCCCATACCCCACAACCTCTTACAGGAACACATCTGGACCAAGTAATAAAATATGTGGAGCAAAGGCCCAAAACCAGGGACACATTGCAAATAATGTTACAACAAATGCAGACAGTTCATACAGTAACAGGGTTTGCATTTTGTGGGATGTTTGGAAGGGTATGAAGTCTGAAACTTGAATGTTTGTCACTATATTCTGACTTGAGCCCAGAGTGATTTGCCAGAAAAAGCTGTGCATGAGATATTGACCAAAATACGAGGCAGAAATGTGGATAACCTGCAAATATTTGTACACATGAGAGGTCTGACACCACCATATTTGAATAGTTAAGAGCCTAGACATAGCAACAGTGAATGACTTACAGGGATGCCCCACAGACTCCATGTGAAATGTACAAACAGTAGGCAGAAAGGTGTAACAACACATGCAATGGTAACTATGGAGTCCTGAAAGTATTCACCACTTGCATGGCAGAATAAGTGTAGTAATACACATGCTCCTGCTAACCCACAGTCACAACTGCAGCATACCAGACAATTTAATGGGTGTACCCCACTGATATGTACCATTCCATGAGGCAGATAACATATGAACCTGAGAGTCTCTGGGGCCTGCTCAGCAGCATACTCAAATACCCTAATAGATGTCAAGGCCCACACCATGGCCAGACCACACTGCATGCTGTAACACCCTAGCAGATATAGCAAGCATTCAAAGGTGTGAATGTACATGGAAAATAGGAAAGCTACAGCTGCACACTACAGTCAGGACACCTAGCAGGCATACAAGTAGCGACTGTAAAGGGCAAATATTGAAGCCTTAGCAACAAAGTGCAAGCAAAAGTGAATGGAAAGCACACACACACACATTAACAGTAGTAGTAGTTGTAGGTGTCATTGTACATACACAGTTAGTACAGGAAACTGGAGAAATGAATTGAGGAATGTTAATCTACAACACAGCCGGAAATATGAGAGAGATACCAACCTTTACACTCACAGAACATTGTCCACAGCATACCAGCATGGTCCCTGCCCTTAAAATCTGAAAGGCCTATCTCACATACCTTTTTATAGCACTGTTCTGAAATCACAGTGAGAACTGCAATCAGTACACAACTGGCTGCATGCAATTAGCAAATGCTGGCTAACAATTGGTGCAAAGGCCATCACATGGGCATATGCAGATACCTACAAAAGTATGCTGTACTCCCAGTCCACACATGCAATACTTTCATTGCACCCTGACGAGGACATGAGAGACAGAAAGACAGACAGAGAGAGAGAGAGAGAGACAGAGACAGAGAAAATTGAAATTAAGCAGACACAAACAAAACTGTTCAGCAACAGCCACCTGGAAGCTGACAACTGGGAAGTGGAGCAGCAGCACAGAAAACCAGACAGCAACACAAGCAGCTGTGACAAACACAGGTAATGTAAAGTAATACTATAAAGGTCTACATACTGTGAACCCTCCATATGTGTCATTGGTCTGTATCCATATGTATATGAAGATGTGTAAAGGGCAGGGGACATAGAGCAACTATCAGTGAAGGCTGTACATACATTTGTATGTGAGAGCATCTATGTGCACATATAAATGTAGGTTGACTGTAGGTTGTAGTGCAATGTACAAAGTAGGTTTCACAGTTATGTATGTTTAGCAGTATGTTAGTGTGTGTATACAGTATGGTAGACAAACATGTTGATATACCTGTCTATCATATGGATACGTATGTATGTCAAAATATGTATGTATGTATGTATATATATATATATATATATATATATATATATATATATATGTATATGATATGCATATATGTATACATACATAGAGAGAGATGTAGGAATACATAGACAGATGTAGATAGATAGAATATGTACAAACATATATATGTAATGCTCACATACAGATATAGATATATTTAGATACATATACATAGACAGACTGATCTGACTATCTACAGGTATGACTGCATATGATGACCTCAACACACCCTGTCCCACCCCCTCTGTCACTCTCACCCCCTCTGTGTCCCCCCTCTCCACATCTATAGCAATATATGTACATCAATATATATATGTGTATATGTATACAGACATATATATATATATATATATATATATATATATATATATATATATATATATATATATATATATATATACATATATATATATATATATATATATATATATATATATATATATATATATAGAGAGAGAGAGAGAGATGTATATAAATTCTGAGTGAGGCACATGTGTACAGATGTATTGCAACAGGTGCCTGGTGACAAAGGCATGGAGTGAACACCAGTGTCAAAACTGGAGTACCATACCACATTTCAAATCACCTACACCAGTAACCACCAGATATGTGATTGGCTGCCCACCACTGCATGTGTCAGGGGTGAACAGGGTCATAAATGTGTACAGTAGTGGCCCCAATGATATTCACAGTGGCACACTATTCCTGGAATACCTGTACATGGTATGTGTCAGCAGACATGGTGTGCCAGCTATGGACATGTAGGTCGGTGTACCCCTCCACACCACATAATGGATGCCATGGTATGGACCTCACATGACAGCTACAGATATGGAAAAGGACACAGTGACATGTATAACACTGTGACAATGCACTCAAACACATTACCAATGCACAGTGACTGACAACACCACAGAGTACACATATACTACCCACATAGAGGTTACCACTCCCGGATTTACATAAGTAGGTCACACCCGTGACAGATGTTCAACAACCATAGTAACACCTCACACCATCCACAACCTAAATGACTGCTGTGTGTCATCCATGCCACTGCAATAGAGAGCACATGTGGAGGTAAAAGTTCCTACCCACAGATAAGACATACCCTGCAATAAACCACACAGTGTTAAGAAGCAAGACTCCCCATGAGTACGTCACACATACCCCTGCTGAATGTTAGTCAGATAGGTAATATGCCATATGAGTCACCCTGTGTAACTGTGTGACAGCAGCAGGTACCATCACACCACATGTGTCACAATGGTCAGGGTAGCAGAACAGTATGCTGCTGTAGTCCCAGGGGCAATAGCATATTGTATAGTATTGTATTGTAATGTAATGTATTGTGTTGTATTGTATTGGTATGTTGAGGTGCCACCTTCGTGGAGTGGAACCACTGCTGTTGTGCGCCAGTCTACAGGTACATATCCTGTAGTCAGGCTAGTGTTACATAGCATTTCTATATGTGTGTTTAGCTCCTGTCAGAGTTTATGTAGCATGCAACTGGGGATACCATCAGGTCCCAGTCATGTTGTGTATTCTGCTTTCCTGAGGGCGGCTCTCACCTGGACATCTGTGATGACAGGGAGGTTACAGTCAGCTGGGATAACTATGTCTTATTTTGGGGTTGAGGGCGGTGTGACACCTGCACTGAACCTATCTGCCACAATGTTGTCAATATCTGTGGTGTCAGTGAAATATTTGTTGTTGTGTACTAACTATGGGCAAAGAGGATGGATTCTGACCAGGTTGCTAACATAACTGAAGAAGGCCTTCTGGTTATCTGTAGTGTCCCTCTTGATTTCCCTCTCAAAGTTGCCCATGGATGTTTGTATGATGGAAAACAGATCCTTACTAGTGCTGCTCAGACATGCCCTCCCTTTATGGAATTATGCTCTGTCTTGCAGTAGCTTCCATCTTCTGTAATACAATCTGTCTATGGCTGGGGTCCACCAAACAGGATGCTGTCCCTTTGTGGAGAGTGTCTTGGTCATATATGGGATTACACGATCCATGCATTCTCGGAGATGTCTGTAGAAAGCAATTGTGTAGGGGTCAGCATTGTGGGTTGTATCTGCCACTGGCCCAGTGGGCTGAAAGGATACCATGTCACTGTTACAAAGTGTAAAGTTTGCATCTGTAATGTTATTCACTATAGTCGTTTGTGCTGGTGGTGGAGGTGGGATATGTATACCCAGGGCAATTAGTGTGTGGTCAGCACACAGTAGTTGATGATGTAGGCCATACAGTACCTAGATACAAACCCCCAGAGTGAGGAGGTGTTCTTGACCTGAATCAGTGTTCTGACTGCTGGGGTTTGGTAGTATGTTGTATGGAGTGTGCCAGGTACTGTTGCACAGTTTCTGGCTGAGCACTGATACCTGGCCATTTACATATGTATCCACCAATAGACAGACAGATGCTATATATGTGAGATATGTTGCATCATAACAGTCGAGTAGCATGTGTAGTATGTGTGCCAAATTCTGCTGACATATATTGCTGATATCAGGTTATTTTCTTTTTCAGGTACATGGCTCACCCGCGGAATCCCACTTACTCCACAGCTGAGGATGAGGAGATACACCAGAGCCTGGTGCAGGATTATGCAATACTCTTTTCCCGCACCAGCCAGAATCAGCAGGAGAGGGCTGCACTGTGGCAAGACCTGGTGTGTCGGGTAAATGACATAGGCATGCATAATAGGACATATGAGCAGGTACGACATCACTGCAGTGATTTAATCAGAAATGCCTGCCAGCGTGCATCGGATATCCACAGGCAACAGGTCGCCACAGGTGGTGGGGTGGCTACACATCCCCCACTCACCAGACTGGAGGGACTACTCATGAGTGCAGTGGCTCCAGTCCGCCAGCAACAACAACAGCAGCAGACATGCATTATGATGGAGGCTGGAGCCACGCAGCAGCAAGACAGTGAACGTGCAGGTAATATGCCATATGTATAGTTGACTGTTGTGTACACTGGTAGTTAATGCATGTGTGAGGTGTGTCCTTGGTTTGTAGCTGTCACCATAGTATTTAATATGCAAGTGTGATATCCTCAATATTAGCAGCTGACCTCTGAAAGGCGACTGTTGTACTACTGACCTGTATCATACTCAGTAACAATGGCACAATTGTGCCCACTGACATTAGTTTCTTCATGTCTGCAGGTCCATCCGGTGTAACAGCAATGCAGCCTATCCATGCTGGTGAGTGTGTATTAACAATCCCTGTAATAGTCTTGATAATAATAGTAATATTAGGCTCACTTAGAAGTGCTCTTTGTATGCATGTAGGTGTGTCTGTGTGTTGATATCACGCATACTGAGTACTGTACAATTGTATGAAACTGTGTGCATGTGTGCATGTGTGCACCTGTGCATGTGTGCACATGTGCATGTGCACACGTGCGCATGTGCATGTGTGCATGTGTACATGTGTGCACATGTGCACATGTGCACATGTGCATGTGTGCATGTGCACATGTGCATGTGTGCATGTGCACATGTGTGTGTGCATGTGCATGTGTGCATGTGCGCATGTGCGCATGTGTGTGTGTGCGCATGTGTGCATGCGTGCATGTGTGCATGTGCGCATGTGTGCATGTGTGCACCTGTGCATGTGCGCATGTGCATGTGTGCATGTGTGCATCACTGGTAATGTGTAGACATTGTAAACTGTGTTTCCTGTTTCCCTCCCACAGGTTCTGGTGCTGCTCTGGTGTCATGTAGCAGGGAACCTGAATCAGGTGCCATGGGTACTGATAATGATGACATCTGTGTAATGGCACAGGAAGGTATGCCAGTGTCCGCCATTGGTCAGCCGATTGACAGTACACAGCTGTCGAACCCATCAATGCGCACAGTTATCCTGCCAATACACCCTTTGTCACCAATGTCCCTAGGTGATGGACAGCATACAGTGGGCATTGACCAGGGTAATGTGGTATCTGTGGCACATGCCTCCCCACACAGCGGCCATGGGCATGGCCCAGAGATGGTACCACACAGACAGATGTCCAGGGGTTCTCGTGGGAGCATCCGTGGGCGTACTGCCCCTGTCAGACATGCCCACAGAGGTCTTACAACCTCAGCTATGTTGCGGGCTGTCATGCAGGCACAGTCACAAATGGAACGGTACACCAGACAGGGTCTGAGGGAGCTGACAGCATGTCGCACAGCCATGACTGACTGTATGCGTGACATTGCGGCTGCCATCCGTGATTTCACCGATGTCATAGACAGACGTTGTGGGGACATATTAGACCGGTTCCACAACTACATGTCCATGAGCCAGGGCGATGGTGGACGGCTGAGGCGTCGACGTGGCCGTATGCCAGCAACAGCAGCAGCTGGCAGTCATCGCAGACGACAACAGGGCCGCAGCCACCCCCGTAGTGCCAGCAGCAGCCCCAGCAATGCTGGGTCTGTGCTGTTATCAGACCGCACCAGGAGACCACGTACACATGGCTCTGGCCTGGCCCGACAGGGATCTGTGTCCAGTCAACGAACACCTGCTTCTGATGACAGTACCCAGTCTGGGTTGGTACCAGATATGGTCCGTAGCACCCCTGCAAGGCACAGGTACCGTGTCCATGGCCAGGGACGCTGATCTGTATGACCTGGCAGGTACAGTCTGTGGCTGTCCACAAACACCAGTATATGGCAGCCATGAGGTGGAATTGTGTGCATCCATACACACATGCGAATTGACAACACCTAGGGCTACCGCATACACGCACACACTGCATCAACATTGCCCCACCTTCTATTGCTGTCCCTCACCAACACACATACACATACATGTCAATCGGTGGTATCGGTGGCTGACTCAGGCATACCAAGTTCACATCCTGTGCATATGATGAAACTGTGCCACCTCCTGCAATCTGTAACAACTGTGCAGGTACAGGTTAACATGTTGTTGATGCACAGGGTGACCACATAGATGTGTAGTAATAGTATCATGTTGTTAACAGTACTGTGTGCTGAATTAATTGTGGGTATATCACAGCATGCCTGATGCAGTAAGGGTGTGATTGTCATGTACTGTTGTCTACACCCATGGTAAGTACCATAGTGTATCATCTGCACATGTTGGCATACTGGTGGTAATGATGTCAACAGAAGGCTACATACATAGGTAGCACAGGGGATAAGGTAATGAATGTAGTAATATGCAATGATGGACATGTAAACTGCAAGTGGCATGTTGCCCACACTGACCTCTGCAATGCAGATGTTTGAGGATGTTGATATGTGTGCAGTACTACACGACTGGTACAGGACACACAGGAGCACCCTAGCACTGCAAGCTCACATCTCATACCATGCTAGACAGCCCCAACACACAAAATTAACTATCACAGGAGGGAGAGCCCCCATATATGTCAGGGATACTGTGGTGGCAGGCCAGGTAGCATACATCCTACTAAGTATGGAACCACTGAGTGAAGGCTCAGTGTCTGTTATTTGACATGTGTATTACTGCAGGTATGAGCACATGGGTTTCCATCCAGTTATTGTACATCCTGACAGTACATGGTCTGTACACTTGTGTGCGCTGAGACTGGACCCTAGCCATCTGACCCGTGTATTTCCATGTACATGTGCATAGTGCCTGCATATTTGCAGTGTTACCTACTGGAAGTGGTACAGCTTGTTTGTTGTACAATGGACTACATGCAGCCCTGTTTACTGTAGCTTTGTTTGCATGCATGTTTGCTTGCAATTACCCTGGAATACTGATCCCACTTGCAATGCATAGTTATAGAGCTTCTGTGGACTCCTAGTGCCATCTGCATAGCTTACTATATGTATGTCCATGTCTCACTTAACAGAATGTCACTGTTTGTCCTGTTCACATGTACGTTGCCTGTGACACAGTGCATATGACTTACCTGGCATGTGTCCACGTGAGCAGTCATATATGCTACTGCTAACTAATCACAGGCACTACACCTTCACATATTCATCTTCTGTTGAACCACCTGCTTGCTAGGGATGGCCTGCACCTGTCACCCCTGGGCTTTCAGATATTGGCAAAGGCTCTTGCTACCCCATAGTGTCTATGTTAGGCAAGGCTCAAATGACAAACCCACCTTCATAGGTATCACAAGGGATAAGAAACTAAGAGTAATGCTACACGCCAGAAGTCTAAACCTCAAGATGCATGCACCCGAAACTCTCCTTGGCATGGAGAACATCAATATCTGTGCAGTAACAGATGCCTGGTTCAGGGCTACTGAGAGCACACCAGCACTGCCAGGTTTAACCTCATACCATGCTTTTCAGCCCCAAAACTTGGAACGAACCACAAATGGAGGGAGAGTATTGATATTCATCAAAGATACCCACACCTCCAGGTTGGTGGCAAAGCACCAAGCATCAGATACTATCCATGTGCAACTAACAATGGGTGAAACTGCCTTCCAGGTTATAGCCTGCTACAGACCACCCTCCCAAACCCAAGAACTGCACTTGGCCGTCCTGTGAACAGTGGAAATATGAAGGTCTCTCCAAACACCATTATATTGGATGACGTCAACTACCCAAACATGGACTGGGAGCATGACTCTAGTTCCAACACCCTAGGCCAAAGATTCCTAGAATATATGAGCTCAAATGCTATGGAACAACTTGTTACCACTCCCACAAGAAGGGGAAACATACTGGACCTGATCATCACCAACATGGGGACTCTATGCGCCAGACCAGAAGTGTATCCCTCACTGGTAAGATCGGACCATAAACTAATCTCACTGGATATTCACATCCCAACCCCACCCCCTTCCCAGAACACCACAGTGAACAACTTCTCTAAAGCAAATTCACACTCCTCAAAACTGAGGTGGAAACCTTCAAAGCCTCCGGGCCTGTGGAAACTACAGACCAGACCGCAGATTCCTCTATAAACGCATTCTATGGACACCTTCAGGAATGCATGGATCATGTGATCCCTAATAAAACCTAGACCCAATCATCCAAAGGCAGACGTCCTGTCTGGTGGACCCCAGCCATAAACAAACTACACAACAGAAGGAGGAAGCTACTAAATGATACAGCAAATTCACAAATAGGGAAGGCATCACTGATCAGTATTAGCAAATAACTACAGGCACTCATAAGATTGTCTAAGGCCAGCTTCGAGAGAAATTGCACAGGACACTAAGGATAATCACAAGGCTTTCTTTAGTTATGTTAGGAACCTGGGTGGTAATTCCCAGATATGCTCAGAGGTAGTCCAAAATGTCAATAGAAACACCAAACCCACAGACATTGCCAACATTCTAGCTGACAGGTTCAGTGCAAACTTCTCACCCCCCTCCACACTGAAAGGACAAATATGTATCCCAGCAGAGTGCTGCCCCCCTGACATCTCAGATGCTCAGGTAAGAGCCACCCTCTCCAAAGCAATACACACTGCATCAATGGGATGAGACAGTGTCCCGGGCTGTGTTCTACATGACCACCAAGACGTGCTACTACCAAACATAAACCTAATGTTCAATAGGTTCATAGGTTCATAGGTTCATAGGTTCATACTAGGCTATCTGCCCAAGGGCATTTATAAGCCTAGCCCATAGTTATGTGGCTTTTGCCACCCCTTTAGTTTGAATAAAAACTATGCCTATCATTTTGCTGTGCCTCTGTCAAGCAGTGACGCTGAAGTAATCCCTGGGGTATAGCTGCAATCTCCCATCCATTGGTCAAGATTCCTCTTAAACAAGACCAGAGAGGTGCTCTGCCTCACATGTACCGGGATTTTGTTCCACAGCATAGGGAGTCTCTGGGTGATGAATCTGTCCCTCCAGCACGTTCTATTTATAACCGTGTCAAGGTTTAAGTCTCCCGCCCTTGTGGTTCTGAGGGATCTAGATTTTTTGAGGTGAAGCATATTCATCAAATCTGGGTTTGACATGGCCTTATATGTCAGGCACAGGTCACCTCTGAGCAAGCGGTATGAGACTGAATAGAGCTGGAGTTCTTTCAGTCGGGCAGCATAAGACATATTTTGAGACCCTTTATCCTTTTGGTGAGGAACTTTTGGGGCCTTTCAAGCTGCAGCAGGTGTCTGGTCAGATACATTCGAACGGGCATTGTACTCAATCATAGGTCTAATAAGTGATGAGTACAGGGGACGATGACCTCCCTTGATCTAGATGTGAATCCCTTCATGATCAGGTGGGCGATATAGAAGGTTTTCCTAACTACTTTAGCAACATGAGTGTCAAACGAAAGGCTACTGCCAACCTGGGTCCCCAGATCTCTGATGACTTTTTCTGTGCTCAGTGGATTGCCACCTATATGGTAGCTAGGGGTAACCTTGTTTTCCCAAAGGGTATGACTATGCATTTTTTGGCGTTTAACTTCAGGCCATGGCTCTGGCACCAGTTATCCGTTTCTGTGAGGCCCTTCTGGAGGATATCTGTGTCAGATGTGTTGACTATGGCTCCCAGTTTGCAGTCATCTGCAAACTTTGTCAGCCATAACCCTCCTGTGTTTGCTTGTACTTCAGAAAAGTAGATGCCGAACAAGAGTGGACCCAGGACTGAGCCCTGTGGGACACCACTTGTGACAGGCTTTAAGTCTGACATGGCTCCAGCAACTCTGATCCTGTGGGTTCTGTCACTTAGCCAGTTTGCAACCCATCTTGTGATGTATGGGTTTACATTCAAGCTGATGAGTTTTTCGATGATACCTGAGTGGGGTATTGTGTCGAAGGCCTTTGCCAGGTCGAGGTAGGCTGTATGGACTGCCTTTCCCTCATCAATGGCCTTGGTGACTGTCTCGAAAAAGTCAACCAAGTTTAAGAGGCAGGATCTGCCTTTGACAAAGCCAAACTGAGTTGGATCCAAAGTCTGCAGGTTCCCTATGTCTTTATTTATGAGTTCCATTATGATCCTCTCCATGGCTTTGCAGATGAGGCTTGTCAAGCTAATGGGGTGGTAATTTCCAGTGTCTGTGGAGGCACCGCCCTTATGAAGTGGGACCACAGTCACCGTGTGCCACTCCTTGGGTACGTATCCTGAGGTGAGGCTAAGATTAAACAGCTGTCCTAACTGTGGGTTTAATTCCTCATTGAGTTCATGAAGCACACAGCCGGGGACACCATCCGGTCCCATGGATGCTGTGTTTTTTGCCTTAGTGAGGGCAGTTCTCACCTGGGCGTTGGAGATGTTTGGGGGGCTACAATCCTCTGGAATAGATATCTCTCCTTTGGGGAGGGGAAGTTTGCACTGAACCTGTCAGCCAGTATGTTGGCAATGTGTGTAGGTTCAGTAATTTTCACATCATTGTGAACTAATTCTGAGCATATCTGGGAGTTTCCTCCTAGGTTTCTAACATAGCTAAAGAAGGCCTTATGATTCTCTTTAGAGTCCTTGGCGATTTTTCTCTCAAAATTTGCCTTGGATGATTTTATGAGAGCTCTTAGTTTTTACTTATAATGATCAAAGGTGTCTTACCTTTCAAGGATTTTGCTCTATCTTGTAGTAGCTTTCTCCTTTGTTGTAGAGCTTGTTTATGGCTGGGGTCCACCAGACTGGGCCTTGCCTTTGGTACAGAGAGTCTTAGTTTTGTTTGGGATTGCCTGATCCATGCAGTCCTGTAGGTGCTGGTAGAAGGCATTTGTAAGTGATTCAGCGGTTTGAGTAATGTTTACCACTGGCTCAGGGGCCTTAAAGGAGACCACACTAGTTTTTAGAAGTGTGAAATCGGCTTTTGAGAAGTTTTTCACTGTGGTCTTTTTGTTTCAGGTGGGGGCGGGATGAGGACCTCCAGCGAGATTAGTTTATGATCTGATCTCACCAGTGAGGGGTATACTTCGGTGTTGAACATTTTGATCCCATGTTCGTGATGATGAGATCAAGTATGTTTTCTCCTCTTGTGGGGATGGTGACTAGTTGTTCCATGGCATTTGAGTTTATGAACTCCAGGAATCTTTGGGTTAGAGTGTTCGGGCTTGAGTAGTGTTCCCAGTCTATATTAGGGTAGTTGAAGTCACCTAGTATGATGGTGTTTGGAGATACATTTATCCTCCAATGTTTTCAGGAAGGCCATGTGAGGTTCCTGAGTTTGAGAGGGTGGCCTGTAACATGCTACAAATTGCAGAGCAGTCTTGCCTATGGTTAATTGCACCTGGATGGTCTCCGATGCATCATGCGTTGCCACCAACCTTGAGGTGTGGGTGTCCTTTATGAATATGGACACCCCCTCCTTTCTTGGTGTTGTCCGATTTTGGGGCGGAACGCATGATATGAGGTGAAACCTGTTAGTGCTGGGGTGCTCTCAGGAGCCTTGAACCAGGTTTCTGTCACAGCACAGACATCGATGTTCTCCATATTGAGAAGGGCCTTGAGTGCGTGCATCTTGAGATTGAGACTTCTGGCATTGAGCAGCATTACCCTTAGTTTTTTCCTTTTGGTGTTCTAGGGTGGAAGGTTTAGAATTTGAGCCTTGCCTAAAAAGGCACTATGGGGTGGCAAGAGCCTTTGCCAATATCCGGAAGCCCAGGGTGACAGGTGCAAGCCGTCCCTTGAAGCAGCGTGGCTTGTCCAGCATGTCATCCCAGGCAGACAGACATTGGATCCCCTTTGAATGACACCAGAATTTAAGCCAATTATTAAAGCTGATCATCTTATCACTGTATTGTGGCATCATTCTAGGTGAAGGTAGGATACTGCTCAAGGTCAGGGTCATACCTGCCTGGGCTACATAATCAGAGAGCTCCTCGATGTCCCTTTCATGTAGTCCAAGGAGGTGCCTCAGGTCGTTGACACCAGCGTGGACAATGACTGAGTCGTACTTGTACCTGCTGTTGAGAGACCTGAGTGCTTGCGTTATGTGGCGGATTCTAGCCTGACAGGCAGCTTACTGTGACCTTCTCTTTACTCATTCTGTGAGCGGGACGTCAGTGTGTCTGACTATGGAATCACCAATGACAAGTGTGTCTGGCATTTTGTTTGGCCTTAAGGGCTGTGACTGTTTGACACTCTGACTGTGTGGTCTATGTGTTGCATGTGTTGGGTCGTGAGGTGGTAGTTGTTTGGGTGTCTGCTTTGGTGGCCTCTGCTGTTTTGGTAAATTTTTGATCAGAGCCTCGAGTATGTCTTTGTGTGAGTATGTGTATGATTTGAAGTTGTGATGGTACCATGTGTGACTGGGTATGTATTGTGTGTGGTTACCTTCTCCTCCTGTCTGGTCTTGCCAGTCCTATGTTGAGAGAGCTCAGCCTCCAGTCTGGCCGTATAGTTGCATCTCACATGTATTTGTGTTTTGTGGGAGAAGGAGAGGATTGTCTGTGTACATGAGGCAGTTGTAACATTGCCTCAATATTCCCAGGTTCACCAGTTGAGCTGGAGAGGACACTAGCAACTGATCCTCGACATACTAGAAGTAGTAGATAAAGAGACTTTCAAAGGACTCCGGGGAAGTGGGTTTTAGGCTGGTGGGGTACTATCTATAATAAGAGTGCTTTATCAAGGTGCAAGTACTGTAGGAGTAAGTGCTAGGCTTTACAGATAGAGAATAGTCTACTTGGGAATCAAGTAGAGATGAACTTTTCAGTTATAGGATATGCTGGTTAGATCAGCAGTACAGCTCGAGGAAGGTAGTTTTAAGGGAAAATTGGAAGAGTGGAATTTAGATGGCCCAAATAGTTTAACCTTGTTTAACCGCCGCTGCTCTTGTGTGCAACAGTGGTAACTCTCTTAAATCGGCTCTGTGCGTTTAAGCGTGTTTTATAACAGGGGCTGAAGGGAGCTAGGAATTGGCCCAAAATGACCAATGGACTACTAGTTTCTGGCTGAAACTTCACCAAATCAGACAAAAGGCGGCTCAGTGCTTCCCACTCCCACTGGTAAGCAAAGAAACTTCCGTCCTTCCTAATAAGGCAATGGATCAGTAACAGGAACTAAAACAAAGCCCAGGGATCAGCAACTCTGAAACTGGACTACTCTAGTTCAGTAAGGCGGAAAACAAGAGATTTTTTTGTTTTATTACAGAGACAAGGAAAAAACAGACAGTAAATGCTGTAAATCGGCTAGCACTTTAGTGTGTAGCCTACAGAAACAATTTGCAACAATTAGTAACTTAAAGTGCAATAAACAGTGTAAAATGCAGAAATCACTTAAAGTAGCAATAAAACAGGCGAAATGCAGTCGCTAGCTTAAATAACAGTGGGAAAGCCACAAAAAATACTTATATCTGGTAGAAAGTCACTCTTTTAGCTCTCTGCTGCTTGGATCACTCTGCAGGCCACCACGAGGATCTGTGCTGAGTTGGTACAAGCTGGAAAACGCGTGTTTAGCGTGTTTTATAGCAGGGGGCTGAAAGGAGCTAGGAATTGGCCCAAAACAACCAATGGACTCCTAGTTTCTGGCTGAAACTTCACCAAATCAGACAGAAAGGCCGCTCAGTGCTTCCCACTCCCACTGGTAAGCAAAGAAACTTCCCTCCTCCCTAATAAGGCAATGGATCAGTAACAGGAACTAAAAACAAAGCCCAGGGATCAGCAATTCTGAAACTGGACTACTCTAGTTCAGTAAGGCAGGAAAACAATCCCAGCATTACTACAGGATATGTGTCCAAAGTGTGGCGTACAGCAACAGTGGTCCCTCTACAGAAAGGTGGTGCCTCAACGGATCCTGGACACTATCACCCCATAAGCCACACTAGCTTGGTCTGCAGAGTTATGGAAAGGATCATCATGGATCACATAAATATAGATATTGCGGACCTACAGACACTGGTTCATTCCCAGTTTGGCTTTGTTAAGGGCAGATCCTGCCTCTCAAACCTGGTTGATTTCTTTGAAACAGTCACCAAGGCCATTGACGAGGGGAAGGTGGTTCACACAGCCTACCTGGACCTCGCAAAAGCCTTCAAAACAATACCCCACTCGGGCATTCTAGAGAAGCTCACCAGCTTAAATATAAGCCCCTATGTCACTAGATGTATTGCACACTGGCTCAAGGACAGAACCCACATTGTTAGAATTGCTGGAGCCATTGCAGACTCCAAACCAGTTACAAGTTGTGTCCCACAAGGCTCAGTCCTGGGACCTCTCTTGTTTGGTATATATTTATCGGAGGTACACGCCAACACGGAAGGACTGTGGCTGACCAAATATGCAGATGACTGCAAACTGGCCGCCATAATCGATTCTCCAGCCGACACAAGCATCTTCCAAAGGGGCATCATAGAAACAGACAACTTGTGCCAGAGCCATGGCCTCCAGCTGAATGCAAAAGTGTATATAGTCATCCCCTTTGGCAAAAACAAAGTGCCCACAAAGTACCACATAGGTGGTACTCCATTATGTGCAGAAGAAGTAATTAGGGACCTGGGGACCCAAGTTGATAGCAATCTCTCATTTGACAACCACGTGGCCAAAGTGGTTAGAAATACATTGTATATAGCCCACCCCATCATGAAGGGATTCACATCTACATCAGGGGAGGACATCGTGCCTCTTTACTCATCCCTCATCAGGCCCATAATTGAGTACAATCCCCCTGTCGGGATGTACCTTACCAGACACCTGCAGCAACTGGAAAGACCCCACAAGTACCTCACCAAGAGGATCAAAGGGCTCAAACAGATGCCATATGCTGACCGGTTAAGTAAACCCCAGCTCTACTCAGTGGCATACCGCCTGTTCAGAGGCGATCTGTGCCTAATGTATAACACCATGTCGAACCCGAATTAATGGGCATGCTGCACCTGAGAATATCCAAATCCCATCGGGATACACGCTTGAGAGACCTGAGCCTCAGCACTGAAATAAATAGGACATGCTGGAGGGACAGATTCATAACCCAGAGGCTCACTTCACTCTGGAATAAAATCCCAGTCCAGGTTAGGAAGAGTCCCTCATTGACTCTCTTCAAGAGGAATCTTGATGAGTGGATGGGACATTGTAGGTTGTAGGTTTACCCGGGTATCACTTCTGTGTCACTGTTAGACAGAGGCACAGTATACTAACCTCGGAAAAGGGCATGGCAAGATATATTTACAATGGATGGTGACAGCCAAACACATTCTGGCTAGGTTCTTAAATGCCCTAGGGCGGATTGCCTAGTATGACGCTATGAACCTATGAACCTATGTACCTTGTTCCCCATTGGCCCTATGTGCTGTTAATCACCATGGCAATCACAATACTATGGTAGCATGTTCAAAGGTCAGTTGTCAGTCACCTCTATGCTACAGTTGTGGAATATGTGGGTCATGTGGCAATGTCACAGCTGCCACATGTACACAGTCAACTCTCTCCCCTACACATGGACGTACAACACATGTATGAGATGGAACCACATAACCAAACTGGGGACTAAGCACTCTGAACCCAGTACTGGCATAACCTGTCAGGTGGCATGCAACACTACAGTGACTACAATACCAGTCTGATGTAGACCTACACTGACAGCAATACAAGCACGTGAACACACTGGGCCATTCGTGGAGCCTTAGAATAGCATCCTGCCTGAGCGGCACACACCTCTGCAGCTGGCACACAGGCATACATTATTCCTGAACACATCACACATAACACATAGCACACAAATCCTGTGTGCCAGTCACAGCCTGTACGGCTAGACAACACACCTGCCACAGTTGTGTTAGCTACCTTTATTGTCCGGTACAGTATGGTCACGCTCACCGGGCTGGACAAGGTGAAAGTCACAGTGATATGCCAGTGGGGCACTATGGTCCACCACATAACACAAGCATACAGGTCAGTCAGAGGCATGGACACATATGACTCAGTCATTGTCCATGCCACTTACCTTCTCCTGCTGTACTTGTAGGGTGCTGACATCATCAGTGTTTAGAAAGGGGAATGTGCATCCTGTAGTCTGTTCTCCTAGTTGCTAAAAGGGACATTTCCCTCACACACACTAACCCCCCTCAGCCAAACACACACACGTGCAGGATTCAAACCCCTACCGAACTATGTTATGCCACTCGAAACAGCCGCATTAGCGGAGCGAGCTATTTGCATTACTTGGAGGTTTTCCTTCTCCTGCTGTACTTATAGGGTGCTGACATCATCATTGTTTAGAAAGGGGAATGTGCATCCTGTAGTCTGTTCTCCTAGTTGCCAAAAGGGACATTTAACACCCTACATCCCTCAGCCAAACACACAAACTTGTCATTTGCTGGATTCAAACCCCTACTCAACTATGTTATGACACTCGAGACGGATGCATTAGTAGAGCACGGTTTCTCTTCTCTTGCTGTACTTATAGGGTGCTGACATCATCAGTGTTTAGAAAGGGGAATGTGCATCCTGTAGTCTGTTCTCCTAGTTGCCAAAAGGGATATTTCCCTCACACACACACCCCCACTCAGCCAAACACACACACTTTCCATTTGCAGGATTCAAACCCCTATCTAACTATGTTATGACACTCGAGATGGACGCATTAGCGGAGTGTGCTATTCGCATTACTGAGAGGTTTCCCTTCTCTTGCTGTACTTATAGGGTGCTGACATCATCAGTGTTTAGAAAGGGGAATGTGCATCCTGTAGTCTGTTCTCCTAGTTGCCAAAAGGGACATTTCTTTCGCACACACACTACCCCCCTCAGCCAAACACCCACGCACTTGCCATTTACAGAATTCAAACCCCTACTTAACTATGTTATGACACTCAAGACAGATGCATTAGCAGAGCGCGCTATTCACATTAGTGGGAGGTTTTCTTCTCTTGCTGTACTTATAGGGTGCTAACATCATCAGTGTTTAGAAAGAGGAATGTGCATCCTGTAGTCTGTTCTCCTAGTTGCCAAAAGGGACATTTCCCTCACACACAATAACCCCCCTCAGCCAAACACACACTTGCAGGATTCAAACCCCAATCTAACTATGTTATGACACTCGAGATGGACGCATTAGCGGAGTGCGTGATTCATATTACTAAGAGGTTTCCCTTCTCTTGCTGTACTTATAGGGTGCTGACATCATCAGTGTTTAGAAAGGGAAATGTGCATCCTGTAGTCTGTTCTCCTAGTTTCCAAAAGGGGCATTTCCTTCACACACACACACGCTAACCCCCCTCAGCCAAACACACACACTTGCCATTTGCAGGATTCAAACCCCTACCTAACTATGTTATGACACTCGAGATGGATGCATTAGCAGAGCGTGCTATCCGCATTAGTGGCAATTTTCCCTTCTCTTGCTGTACTTATAGGGTGCTGACATCATCAGGGGAATGTGCATCCTGTAGTGTGTTTTCCCAGTTGCCAAAAGGGACATTTCTCTCCCACAGATTTGCACACACACCAACCCCACACACACACACTGAGCATTTGCAGGATCCAACCCCCTACCTAACTATGTTATGACACTTGAGATGGATGCATTAGCAGAGCGCGTTATTCACATTACTGGGAGGTTTTTCTTCTCCTGCTGTACTTATAGGGTGCTGACATCATCGGTGTTTAGAAAGGGGAATGTGCATCCTGTAGGGAGGCAGACGCCAAGCACACTCTGGCTAAGCTGTCATTCCCTAGGGCAAACAGCCTAGTGTTGACCTCTACACCCATATGTTTAATTGTCAAATGCACATTATTTGTTGCTGATAGACTGTTTGCACGTCTTTATTGCCATAGCATTCCCTGTTTGGATGAACAACTTGTGTATCTGTGGAAGATGTTTGCATATGGGAGGGATCCACTATATCACATATGTCTCTGTAGTCATTTAACTTTGTGCACTGGGCAGATTGCTGTAATGTGGTTGGTTCCTGGAATAACACGTAAAAATACAAGATATGTGTGGCCAACTGCTAAACTGAGATTTGGCCTAAGTGTGTGAGCGTGCCCAGTTCAGCCTTCCCATGGCATGTTGTCTGACATATGTCTCATTTATCAAAGTGTGTGAGCATGCCCAGTGTGAGCATTCCATATGTTGAACTCTGCAGCCCACCACATTTGTGGATGAGTGTGAACTTCAACAAATATCTCCCGTTTATGGTTGTGTGTTGTGTGTCATGTTGTGCAGTTACTGTACAACTGCTTTGTGTGTGAACACAACAGGATTATACTGTGCCTGCAGGGTTTACATGGGATACTTTGCATACAGTTGTCAACATCCTTTCACACTGACCCAACACTGTAGTACTGTATAGTGTACTGGTTCAGTACTTTGACTGTGGTGGACAGTATCCTGGGCTTTAGTCCTATCACTGCTTTACATTTCCATAGTGAGCACAACAGCCTGGTTAGGGGCCAGTTGTGCACATCTGACCATGTTGCATTATGTTCAGATATGAACTACTTAAACTAGGCTTGTCCAACATTGGTAGTGTATTCCACATCATAGGTGTACATTTTCAAACACTAGCGATGTACCCTAGTCCATTTCTAATGCTAGTCGGAGAGTGTGTTTGTCCTTTGACACACATTGTAAGTGGAGTTTGACATGACATATGTCATGGTTAGTATACTGTGCCTCTGTCTACCTGTGACATGACAGTGATACCCAGGATAAAGCTACTATCTCCCATCCACTCATCAAGATTCCTCTTGAGGAAAATCGATAAGTGACTCTATGGGTAGCCTGTACTGGGAGTTTACTCATGGGTGGGGGTGGCTTCTGTGTTATGGATCATGCAGTACAGCTTGTCCTATGTAAGTCAGTGCTGGGGTTCAGGTCTCTCATGTGCATAGCTCACTGCCATTCAGATTGTACAAGGTGCAGCATGTTTATTGATACCAGCTTGGACATGGCTTTATACATTAGGCACAGCTTGCCTCTGGGTGGGCAGTATGGCAGTGTGTGTAGCTGCAGTTTGTTTAATCAGGCAACACATGGCATCTGTGCAAGCTCTTTGATACTCCTGGTGAGGTACTGTTGGGGACTTTACGGTTGATGAAGGTGTCTGCTGAGGTACATCCCACAGGGGCTATTGTAGTCAATTGTAACGCTGATGAAGGATGACTGCAGAGCCACAATGACCTCCCCTTATCTAGATCTGACAACCTTCATGATTAGGTGGGTATATGGTATGTTTCTGTAAACACTACAGCACATGTTTGCCCAATGCAGGATATCTATCACCTTGTGTCCCCACGTCTCTCATTACATGTTAAGTACGTAATGGGTTAACACCTATGTGGTAATTGGTGGACACTTACTGTATATCCACGGGGGTTGACTATACACTTTTCTGCAATTAGCTTGCTAACATGCCTATGGCACCAGTTGTCTGTTTCTATGTGGCCCTTTTGTGGTATGATTGTGTCAGCTGGTGGATCATATATGGTGAGCAGTTTGTAGTCCTCTGCAAACATGTTCAGACACAGTCCTTCCATGTTGGCCTGTACCTATGGGACATATATACCAGACGAGGGAGATCCCAGGACCAAGCCTTGTGGGATGCCAGTTATATCTGGTTTGTAGTCGGACATGGCTGCAGCATGTCTGACCATGTCTGTTCTGTCCTTGGTCTGGTTTGCAACCCCTCTACTGACATAGGGATTTATATTTAAGCTGGTGAGCTTACCTATAATGAACACATAGGGTATTGTATAGAAGCCTTTGCAAGGTCCAGCTATGCTGTGTGGACCACATTGCCCTCATCAATGACCTTAATGACTGTTTCAATTGAGTCAAACATGTTTAGGGGCAGGATCTGCACTTAAGAAAGCCACACTGGGTAGGGTCCAGTGTCAGTAGGTCTCCAATATCTTTATGTCTGCGGTACATGCTGATCCTTTCCATAGCTGTGGAGACCGAGCTTCTCAGGATTTTGGGGTGGTAGTTTTCAGTACCCATTCAGGCAACACCTTTGTTGAGAAGGACCACTGTTGTTGTACACTGCTCTTTGGGTACATATCCTGTGGTAAGGCTGACATTGAGCAGTAGTGTGGTTTGGCATTCCATTCGTCTTGGAGTCCATGTTGGACTCAGTCCAGGACACCATCTCATACCATTGCTGCTGTGTGTTTTGCTTTGTAGATGCTGGCTGTTACCTCAGCATCTGCAATGTCAGGGGGCCAGCAGTCTGCTGGGATAGATATTTTGCATTCTGGGGGTTGCACTGCACCTGTCAGGATGTATGTTGGCAATATGTGTGTGTGTTTGGTATGTTGTTTGTGATATTTGTGTGATTCAGAGCATATCTGTGAATTCCCAACACGGTTCCTACCATCAGTTGTGAAAGCCTTGGGATTATCCTTATTGTCCTGCACAATTTGTATCTTCATAGGTTCATAGGTTCATACTAGGCTATCCACCCTAGGGCATTTGTTAGCCTAGCCAGAGTGTGTGTGGCTTTCGCCACCCCTTGCTATGTGAATATTATGGCCATTTATGATTTGCTTTGCTGTGCCTCTGTCTGGACATGACACAGTGAAGACCCCCAGTGTAACTCTACAATCATCCATCCACTTGGCAAGATTCCTGTTGAAGAGTGTCAGTGAGGGGCTCTGCCTAACATGGAGTGGGATTCTGGTCCAGGGTGTGGGGAGCCTCTGGATTATGTATCTGTCCCTCCAGCACATCCTATTTCATTATTTGTTGAGGTTGACATCTCACTCTCACAGCTCCGATGGCTTTGAGTTTTCTGGGGTGGAGCATGTCCATTACTCCTGTGTTGGGGATCGCCTTGTACAACAGGCATGCAATGCCTCTTTGTTGGCAGTATGTGACTGCATTCACCTGGGGTGTCTACAGCCAGGCAGCATATGACATATATTTGAGACCCTTTAGCCTCTTGGTGAGGTACCTTTGAGGTCTTTCTAACTGCTGCAGGTGTCAGGTAAGGTACATCCCATATGAGGCATTGTACTAGATTATGGGTGTGATAAGTGAACAGTAAAGGGGCACAATGACCTCTGTTGACGTAGATGTGAATCCTTTCATGATACGGTGTCCAATGTAGACAGTCTTCCTAGCCACATTGGCAATGTGAGTGTCACATAACAGGTTACTGTCCACTTGTGTCCCTAGGTCCCTGATTACTCCTTCCATACATAATGGTTTGCCACCTATGTGGTAATTTGTGGTACCTTGTTTGGTATTTGGTGGGACATTCATACTGTCCAGTGTCTTCAGGACGGCTGGGTGGGGTTCCTGTGTGTGAGAGTGTGGTCTGTAGCATGCTACAGACTGTACAGCAGCCTTGCCTACAGTTAGTTGCACATGGGAGGACTCCAATGCCTTGTGCATTGTCAGTTACCTGGACGTATGGGTGTCTGTGCTGAATATGGATACTCACCCTCCTTTTATGTTTTGTTCCAGGTTTTGGGGCCATGACATATGATATGTGGTATAACCTGGTAGTGCTGGTGTGCTGTCAGGAGGCTTGCAGCAGGTTTCTGTCACTGCATAGACATCGATGTTCTCCATACTGGGGATGGCCTCGGGAGCATGCATATTGGGGTTTACACATCTGGCATTGGTCAGCATTACCCTTATGTTTCTTTCCACTTATGTTTTCTAGGGTGGTGGGTTAGTCTTTTCAGCCTTGCCTACGAAAGGCTCTATGGAGGTGGCAAAAGCCTTATCCAATATCCAGACGCCCAGAGGTAACAGGTGCAAGCCATCCCAGGAACAGCTGCGTGGCTTGTCAAGCATGACATCCCAAGCAGACAGACATTGGATCTCCTTGGAATGACACCAGTAAGTGTGCCACTTACTATAACTGATCATTCTGTGTTTGTACTGTGGCATTATTCTTGGTAAGGGTAGGATGCTGCAAATGGTGAGTGTCATACCGGCCTGGACTACATAATCAGAGAGCTCATCTATGTCTCTTTTCATGTAGTCTAGGGAGGTACATCTCAAGTCATTCACACCAGCATGGACTATGACTGCATCATATTTCTACTTGCTTTGGGGTGACCTGCATACTTGTGTTATGTGGCGTATTGTGGCAGCCTACAGGCAGCTTACTGTACCCTTTCCTTGTTCAGTCTGGTGTGCGGGACAGCAGTGTGTCTCGCTATGGAGTCACCTATTACAACTGTATCAGGCATGTTGTTTCTCCTTCTGGCCTGCGACTGTTTGGCACACCAGCTTTGTGTACTATGTGTTGCATGTGCTATGTTTGGAAGTTGTTTGATTGGGTGTCTGCTTTAGAGGCCTCTGTTGGTGTGCTGTGTTTGTAATTTGTGCCTCCGGGAATGTTTTTCTGTGTTTATGTCTTTGGTTTGCAGTTATGATAGGTCTATATGGGACTGTGTTTGTGGTGTGTGTGGTTAACTTCTCCTCCTGACTAGTGTTGGGAGTACTGAGTTGAGGGAGCTCAGCCTCCAGTTTGGATAGATGGTTGCATCTCTCACATATATTTGTATTTCTTGGGGATAGTTGGGGGTTGTCTGTGTACTTGGGGCAGGTGTAACATTGCCTCAAGATTCACAGATTCAACTTGTTGTGGCTGGCCTTAGTGGATTGTATGTGTGGACATATTTTATTGCCATACTACTGATCAGTGATTACTTCATTGTTTATGTTTGCTCTATCATGTAGTAGCTTCCTCATTCTCTTGCATGGTTTGGTTATGGCTGGTGTCCACCATGCCAGATGCCTGCGTGTATGGCATTGTGTCTTGTTTTAATTTAGGATTGCATAATCCAAGCATTCCTGGCAGTGTTCATGGAATGGCTGTATTACAGGTTCTGAGGTGTGGCCCATAGTTTGCACTTGCACAGGACCTTTAATGGATTCCACATCAGTTTGGAGGAGTGCAAATATTGCTTTACACATGTTTTCCACTGTGGTTTTCTGGCCAGGGACTGTGGTCAGGATCTGTATATCCAGTGTGATTACTCTATTGTCTGGTTTTACCAGTGAGCAATACACTTCTCGTCTTGCCATCCAGTACCCATGTTGCTGATTATCACATCCAGTATGCTTACCCCTCTTGTGGGAGTGGTACGTTGTTCCTGGGCATTTTGGTTTATGGATTCTATGAACTTTTGTCCTACAGTGTTGGAGCTAGTATAATGCTCCCAGACTATGTCTGGGTATTTTCAGTCACCCAATATAATGTGGTTTGGAGGACTTGATATATTCATGTATTCCAGCATAGGCCAGGTACAGTTCCTGGTGTTGGGACAGTAGTCTGTAGCAGGCTATAAACTGGGGGTAGTTTTAGCCACTGTTACTTGACCATGGCTAGTCCATGCTGCTTCTTGTTGTGGTACCAACATGGGGGTGTGGTTATCCTTGACAATTATTGCTAGTCACCCTCCTTTTGTAGCTTGTTCCATGTTTTGAGGCTGTACAGCACAGTATGAGGTGTAACCTGGTTGTGTTAGGGTGCTGTTGTGAGCCTTGACCCAGTTTTCTGTTACAGCACAGATATCAACATTCTCCATACTGGGTGAGTTTAGACTGCATGCATCTTGCTGTTTCGACTTACCCTTATCTTATTCTTATCCCTTCTGATACATATGGAGGTAGGTTTGTGTTTTGAGCCTTACCTATTCAGGGCACCCTGTGGGTAACAACAGCCTTTGCCAGTATCCATACGGCCTGCACTGATAGGTGCACGCCAGTCCTAGCAGGTGGAGCATCATGTCATGTTCAGCATGTCATCCCAGGCTGGCACACATTGGATCCCCTTTGACTAACTGCGATACTTCAGCCAATTATTGCACTTGATCATCTCATTGTCATATTGTGGCATGATGCTTAGTGAGGGTAGGATGTTAGTCAGGGTCCTCAGGTGTGCATATAGTACATGGTGTTACATTACTTAACACATGGCATTCATGCCTCAGGTGGTGCTGCAGGGCTGCCTCTGTCGGATGCACATATTACACTCCCTGTACATGTTTGTGAGCAGGTCATGTCATTTTAGGCATCCCTGTTATTATCTGAGTGAGTCAGAGGGGGTATCATTCCCAGGATTCCTACTGAGCCAGTGTATGTGCTATGCGCTGCCTCTTTGCCAAGGCCAGGGCATACTGGGCACGCCTCCTTCTGCCTACTGGGGCAGGCTCAGGTTGTTCCTCCTCTGAGTCACGCTCTGCCTGTGATGGCCTTGGCAATGGTGGGGGGCTGTTTGGCCCGGCCCTATGCTGGTCCTGCTGCAGCTGTTTTCGCAAGATCATATTATGTAGCATAGCACATACCATGACAATTTGGGTACATGTAGTTGGTGTGTACTGCAAGGCTCCACCAGATGTGTCCAGACACCGGAACTGTGACTTGAGTAGTCCAAACACACGCTCCATTACATTACGTGTTTGTGCTTGTGCCTCATTATGGCGTTCATGTTCAGGGGTGTGTGTGCGTTTTTGATGGGTGTCATCAGTCACGGCTCCAGTGCATAACCTGCATCCCCCACTAGGTGTCTGTGCGGGATGTCCCCATTGGCAAATGTCTGGTACAGCTGCGTCAAATGCCAGATGTGGGAATCATGGTAGCTCCCAGGGCAGCCAGCACACACATTCATTATTATGCCCTGGGCATCACACATGACCTGGCAGTTGATGGAGTGGAAGCCCTTGCAGTTAATGTATGCCCTACCCCACTCACCGGCTGGTGCTTTGATGCGTATGTGCGTGCAGTCTATTGCACCCACTACCTCAGGGTATTCCGCTATTTGCTGGAAGAGATGCATATTGCTGACCAATACCTCACGGGCATTGGGGAAATATACATGATCACTGACATGTGCTGACATGGCATCCAGGAACTGGTGCAGTACCCTGGAGGCTGATGCCTGTGATATCCCCATCATATCACCAGTTGGTCTCTGGAAGGTACCTGTTGCTAGTATTCTTAGGCCAACATATACCTTGGTTTCCACTGGGATGGGTCCCCTCTGTTGGTTCTGTGTGTGAGGCGTGGCCTGCACAGCTCCACTATTTGCTGCAGGAGATCTCTGTCCACTCTATAGCGCTCTACTATCTCCAGCTCATGTAACCCATGGTAGGTGACCCTGGGCCTGTACACTCTTCTCTGTCTCCTCACTGTGGGTTGTCTGGCACCATCTGCATTGCCACCACCCTCAGCAAGTCACCTATGTCTCATTATGACAGCTATGGCAGCCCCTAACATTTCTGCTCTGAGTTCAGCTTTTTCAGTTTTCACTTCTAATAGCTTACTCCTGTCTTGCAGTGTCTCTTGAGAGAAACATCTTGCACTGCTGTTTGCAGATTTTTAAGTGTTGGGCTGAGCTACTATTCTGCCTGTGTAATTGCCTGCATCTAATTGTTTTCACCTGCTAGCTCCAGCAATATTCCCTGGTAGCTTTCTACTAATTCTGTTGCTTCCTTTTTCCTTTCTGTTTCCTCAGGGGGGAGCAATGTGTATACCAGCAGAAAAACGCTCACAGTGGCTTACACGCGCGCACACATGCTTACACGGCTCAGAATTGTCTTATTCGGGTTAAAACACGCGCACACCAGCTCAAACAGTATTACAGGTCTGCCAACAGGCTTCTATATGCTAAGTCTGCCCTACACGCACGCACACCCGCGCAAACAGTGTTAAACAGCTACCAACATGCTCCCACATGCTCAGTCTGCCTTACACGCGCGCACACTATCTTACTCGTGCTTCATGGCGCGCACACGTGCACATGCACACCCAGCAAGAAACTTTGGTGTAGGCAACAGTGTACACCTTCTATTTCTTGACTTTCCCATGCTTATCTAGTGGCACACCTCTTTCCATGATATCTGTCTGACATCTGTCATGTAACTCTGACCTCCAATGAACTGCATTTCTTTCTACCATTCCCCCTTGTGATGTCACCTATCTCCTACTCTGTTCCTCCCCCTTCTGTAACTCTTACACTACTCAGAATGTGCTCATTTGCTATGTGACAGTGGAATTCAATATCCTAACACTCATTTGCATCAGATTGCCTACTAATGCTTAATTACATCTCTTAGACTCAGCTTCCCCCCTTAGCAACCACTACACGGTGGCCATGTTGTTTTTGGTCTGCTGGTCCCTGCATTGAAATTCCATGTATTGCATAAAACCCAAATTTGTGGGTTTATAACCTTCGTTTTTATGTTTTATACAGCGCAGCCCATTTGCGCGGGGCTGCGCTGGGTTTATATTTTTAATATTTTTGCATCGGATTACCTTGCCAATGGCCACATTTTTGGCCATTGGCATGCTGCCTGAGACATATGCACCCTTTATTTGGAGCTGACATGGCTCCATTGCGGTTTTTGCAGAAACGTACTCAGTTGTCAACTGAGTACATTTCTGCAGCTAAAACGGCTCTTACACGGGCTGTTCTGGGCTTCCTGGATCTCTAATCATCCTCATTTGCATGCTATTCGGCTGCAAGTGAGGTGATTAGCTTATCCACGCCCACTCCGTGTAAGAGACGTTTTAGCTTGTCTCTTACACGGACTTTGGGCTGTTCCTGGATCATGAAGGCTGCATGGAGTCTTACACTACTCCTAGACTCTGTGCATGCCTTCGTGAATCCTGCCCATTATTTTTTATATATTCTGTTTAATGATCATTTATGAATACATGTATAGTTTTTAACTTTTTATTTAAACTATTTATTGAGTCAGCATGTTTTTTGGAGCTTTAGTACTTTTTTAAAAAGTGGAGGTTAGGTTGATTAATTTATTGCCTTATTGCTTAATTGATGGTAACAGGGAATATCTGTATGCATTCATCAATTTTGAGAGTGGTTCTATTATGGTTTGATAAAGCTGTATAGCGAAAGCGCTTACCACCGTGTTTTATTCAAGTTAATAAAAGTTTTTGATACTCTATTCTGGATTTGAACTTGGATTATTTGACGAACTCATTGGAAAGTGTTTGTGGTTCTGAAAAGACTTTAGAATTCACGTTATAAAGCATTGAGGTGTTGTTTTGGACTGTTTATTTATGCTTTACCAAGATGTCTGAAGACATATTGTTCGGCTTGGGCCGAACGACCGTCTGGGTGGACTCTGCACTGATATTATTTTTATCGTTTTATGGTATACATATATGTATGTCCATGTATATATGTCTACAAATAATATATGTGATATATGTAGATGCAGAGGTGGACATAGATGTGAACATATGTCTGGGGACATCAGCATTATTGACTATTTGTGCCGGATGATCTGTACGTGATAACCTGGGATCTATGTATATCTGCTATGGTGTGGTGTTAATGCACATCGTCTGTGGTGTGCAGGGTCACGGGTTGTAGTCGTGTAGACACTGGTTATTTTGTTGCTGGGCAGACCATGGGACATCGAATATGGTGATAGTAAGGCACCTGTTGCCAGTTGTGTGTGGATCTGTGTGACACTGAGCAGTGGTTAATATGTTGGAGGTTCGGTATGGGTCATATAACTATTCATTAGAAGACTATACTATGTAGATGAGGTCGACTATGGTGTATCACATTTATCACCAGGGTGTGCTGCTGGTCCCTGGAGTGTATGTGTGTAGTCAGCCAGGTGCAGGTCTTGCATATAGTTGACAGCATGGGAGGGGGACATTGCAGAACTGAGCCTCGGGACTGCTCCTGCCTTAGCAAACCTAAGCTAGGGGTGTGTCTATACCTGCCTGGTGATGTTGGGAGGGATGACAGCAGTGGTGGGGTAGTCAGGGTGTACAGGCTAACAGGTGTTGATCAGCACAATCAGCTGATGACATGGCCAGCCCACATATGAACAGTACATTAATGCGAGCAAGCAGCATACACACATGTTTTGTCCACACTCTACACCACCGGTGTATACCTGCAGGGACAATTCATGATACAGTCCAACCAAATGACATGGGCTGCAGCAGGCAACATATACCAACATGTGCAGGAGGCTGGGGCAGTGCGGATGTGTATGCTGCCGAACACCCCTTACTGGGGTGACATAAGACTTTATAGACCGGGGGTGACTTACCAGGGTCTACATGGGCTGGGGATGTTGGAGCACTATGGGGTGGACAGAGACCTCCTACAGCAGCTTGTTGACCTGTGCCTAACACATCAAACAGGTCGAGGGGAACGCATCGCAGTGGATACCATGGGATGTGTTGGCCTAGGTGTACTAGCCACAGGTACCTCACACAGCACAACTGGGGATATCATGGGTATCTCACAGGCATCTGCATCCAGAGTATTGCACCAGTTCACAGATGCCATGTCAACACATGCTAGTGAGCACATACAGGTCCTCCACACATGTGATTAGTGGACAAGCAACATGAATCTGTTCAACCACATGGATGAATACCCTGGGGTACTGGGTGCTATAGCTTGCACACGTAGCACCACCTGGGGGAGCAGGGTAGGGCCTACAGTCAGTGCAGGGGCATACCCTCCAACAGCTAGGCCCTATGCGATGGCCACGGCATGAGATTGAATGTGTGTGCTGTCTGCCCTGGAAGTAGTGATGTGTCCGATAAATGGAATCTGACACAGCTGTAGCACACCAATGCCTATGTGGACATCCCCTACAGTTTCCTAGTGGGGGATGCTAGGTAAACACTGGTGTAGTGGCTAATAACACCCATCAGCATTGCACACACACGTGAACAGTCACACCATACTGAGACGGATGCACAGGCAAGACATATACATGTGAATGTGTTTGGGATGCTCGGTTCACAGTTCTGGTATCTGGACACATCTGTTGGGGCTCTGCAGTATTCACAAGCTACATGCATACATGTTGTTATGTTATTTGCTATGCTACACAATGTTATCCTGCAGTAACAGTTGCAGCAGGAACAGCATGGGGCAGGGCCACACAGCCCAACACCACTGCCAAGGCCTGTGCAGGCACAGTGTGACTTGGTGAAGGAACTACCTGAGTAGGGCAAAGTTGGTGACAGCCCGTGCACAGTATGACTTGCCCTTGGCAAAGAGGCAACACAAGGCATATGCACTGACACAGTAGGTACCCACCGATTTCCCCTCTCTGACCAGCACACAGTACAATGGATGCCAAACATGACAGTACCTGTGCTCGGCCATGTATGGGAGGTGAACTGTGTGCATCCGACATAGGCAGCACTCCAGCACCATCCTCCAGTCCGTAACAACCAGGGTATGTCTATTGACCTAACAAGTGGCAGTTGTATTAGAATGTGTACTTACCCATTGCTCTGGTATATATGTGATCATACAAGTGACTGTGGTGGCCATATGTTAGGGCAGCAGACAGTACACATCTATAGTGGCACCATGACCTCTGTAGCACATACAGGGGTCACAATAGTAGGCTGTAGTACACAGGGTGTCCTAACCCACTGCAGATTATGAGCTGACCATCATGTGTGTCCGTACAGCCCACACACGTTCCATGCAGCTGGACAGATGTGGACCAATACAGACAAATGATATACAATGGCCTATGGATATGCCCAATGACTGACCCCAACCCCCTATGACACACACAGACAACAGCAGGCCAGGCTGTTTGATGTAGGATGTGTAATAGGACTTCCAACACCACTGTGCTGGTAATTAATGCTGGGAACTGACATACCCTGGTATCCCTCCAACCAGTGATTTAGGTAGGTCCACACACTGACATGGAGTACCCGGCAGACCAGTACAGTAGCGGCAGATGTGTACAACTGTTGGCTGTGCCCCCGTCACACCTACACATGTGAGAGTCATGTGCACCACCCACAGTGCTGTGTAGGACTGTGGTTGTGGTTACATGTCCCCCCACGCTATACAGACATGTAGCAACTGTCAATGCCACATGACCATTAGCTACCCTGCAGACACAGCATGCCACCTGTCTGTGTAGAACGGAGGGGTCAGCAACACAGTACTAACTATCTAGACATGTGACACATGCAATACAGTTGACCATACTTTGCATGCTCACACACATGATGGTATTGTCAGTCTACAACATGCATAACAGTCAAACTGGGCAAGCTCACACACTGAACAACAGGATGGCCAGGCATGCACACACCACAGTGGTCCGGACATATCTGCCAGTACATTGCTATACTGTTGGATGTCTGCACTGTATGGTGTTTGCGGTCTATTGTCTGTACATATGCCATGGTCTATTGTTAATTCACATGAGCTATGTGCGCAGGGTACTTCTACCATCACGTGTATAGGGCGGTTCTTTGTTTGCAGACAGGCCAACGCCTTTGGATACAAACCGGGTAAGGCACAGTCCAGCAGGTTGGAGCTGTTGTGCGTGGGTTTGCACAGTGTTAAGCACTACTGACCTCTGGTCACAGCATCTTATACACGTTTGCACTCCACATTTCTTTGACAGGGCACTACTGGCATACTGGTAGACAAACATGCTTACAGCCGCTCGCTCTCCGACATTTCCGCTTACATTTGTGACTCACGCTGGGTGTGTGCGATCCCTTGTGATGCGTATTACATTGGACTACATGACTACAGTATCGGGTATGTGTAACCATTTTGCAACAGCAGCCATTCGACTGTACGGACTCGGCGGCCTGTCCAGTGACGTACTCATATTATATGCGTGTTTCTCATACATCTGCTCCCATCTGCCTGATACATGGGAACCGATACTCTACAATGCTGACATGTGACTTGAGTTTGTTAACGCAGCTGTCTGCCGAGTCATGCTACCGCATACCAACTGCACGTTGACAACCTTTAGATTGCACAATGGGAGACTGTAGGAGTGACACCTTTCCCACTTTGCATGGGACAGTCCCTCATCACACATCACATGTGACAATACCAGAACTCTCCATCAATCGGGGACACATTTCTGCAGACTCAGGGACAGGTCATGAAAAACAGGGACACTTTTACAAAAGTAGTGCTATTAACTTGACACATTGACATTATCAGAGCATATGACATAATACACATATTCTGAAGTAACAGTTGCTTATAACTCTTACTTATTGTCATTAGTCAGTAAGTGTAATTCACCACCTTTCCTTCAACAGCCACTACATTTAGCAGGGATTAAGAAGGACACAGTTAGACTTTCAGTCAAACTCAGGGACATGCCTGACATTCAGGGACAGTTAAGTGGTATGGACAATACTCTAGCCATTGCAACTGTCCTGATTAAGGGACCTTCTCATGTTGTAGTTGTCTGTACTGGTTGCTTGTTACAGGTCTTGTATACCTGACACGTTGATATGTCATATGTAGTAGCATAAGCAACTATACTGCTGCTAGACTACACTTTGATTTGCTCCGATATGTATATTTCTGTACTATGCATGGCTGTAAGTATGTTCTGCCCTGGTACATCTAACAGTTCTACAGAGCAGGTTCCACTTTGGCCGTTCAGACTGATGGCGGCCCTATAGACCCTATATGTAGAGCTATCACATGTGTCGAGGCAACACATACCTACAGCATACCTCTCAACTGTCCCTGATTTTCAGGGCCGTCCCTGATTTTGACTCAAATTTTAACTCTGTCCCTCTTAATCCCTCCTAAAACTAGTGACATTTGGAGGACAGGTGGTAAATTACACTTCATGAATAATGACAATAATTAAGAGTTACAAACTTCTTTTACTTCAGAAAATGTGTATCAATTCATATGCTCTGATTCTGCCAATGTTTCCAGTTAATAGCTCTAATATTTTAAATGTGTCCCTGATTGTCCTTGTGTTTTCTTGACTTGTCTGTGATTCTGTTGAAATTTGTCCCCAGTTGGTTGAGAGGTCTGACCCACAGCCAGTGGTACATGGACAACCTCCACGGTTTGCGTACGTTAAGGTTATTCATGTAGCATTATAATTGATAATACTGTTTTCTATTACATGTAGCTGTTACTGATTCAACAAATTGATGTCTGACACCACTACACACACTATACAGCCTCCATTCCCGAACTCATGACAGGCCATGTGCCATAACTGTCATTTTGCAAGACACAACTGCCCAGACGGGTGTGTTCCTCGCAGGCGTATGGGTGTTTAACCTCTTCTATTATGCTATCATCTACCTGAGGTGGTCAGCAACTTATGCACTTTCCGTCAGTAGCAGAACTCACATACCAATTGGTGTGAATAAACACTTTATCAGGAACAATGCATAGCACCCTGCAGGACACATTTAGATGATTGGTTCTATTAACCAGACACATTCACAGTCACAGAACATATGTATTCATTCACGTTTGTCGAGGTACATGCCGCTTATGACTCATACATGTTGTCATCTGTCATTACCTGTATTCCGCCACCTGTTCACCTAATATCAGTAGTTCTGGCAGTGTTTAGTTGGACTTTGTTACATTCTGATACATAACTATGGACATCCATGCTAATCAGGTACACGGCACTGTGTAGGTCTCTATGTATTCCCCGATAGTTTACAAACTATCCGGTAGATGTGCTCTTCAGGTTTGGGAGGTGTAGGCGTATGCTATGCCCACATAGGAATATTAAGGACTTCAACTGGGCAGGCCTACTACATCTCTGCCAACCAGCACCTGCACACTTAAGCCCATTAATGCATACCCATGGTCCACCTACCTGGCACCCCTCTACAGCAGTTGTGACAAATACTTACTGCGAGCGCAGCTGGGGTATGAGCACACCCCTACACATTGCCCACTCTCCCCATCTCGGGACACGTCGTCTGTTTTGTCAACCCATGTATTATCACACTTAAACAACCTACTGTTCCACGTACACCTACATCCTGCCCGTAATAATGTCAGCAGATTATTTCATACCCTGAATTTTTGGGGTCCCACAAGGGACACCGTTATCCATGTTTAAAGTGTAGACCTTGCAGAACTCTCCCACTGGTCCTTTCCTACCGGTGTTTTGGACAGCGGCAGTGTATTGCTCTGTATTGCCTGTCTGTATGTCTGTCCGGCCTAGCTGGGTGATGTGGGGGGTACAACGTTTCTTTATTGGACCTCCCAGTCACAAATGCCCGGGCTGTAAATATGTTACCCCTAATTGCTGTGAAGTAACCTATTTATGTGAATGTGTATATCTACACTGACATATAGTTTGTTTTGTGTGTACGTGTATATATATCACTACCTGTTGTTTGTGTATATATATCTATCTATATATATCCGTAGTATATCCTTGTGTGTGTGTGTATATATATATATATATATATATATATATATATATATATATATATATATATATATATATATATATATATATATATATATATATATAGATATATATATATATATATATTTATATATATATATATATATATATATATATATATATATATATATATATATCTGTATGGATATATATGTGTATGTAAATTAATATAGCTATGTGTATATATATGTTTTTATCTATATATAAATCTGTGTGTCCGTTAACCTATACATTTCCCGGACATGGATACTTATATTGGTTTTATCCCTGCTTCAACAGCATACTATTGCCTTAGTCATTCTGACACCGGCACTTCACTCCGGTGAACTTGTGCTCAGTATATTGCACGTTATGCAGCGGACAGATGTCGCTCGTTTTTCATGTCTGGGGTTCCGCTGCTAACTGGGTTATGATAGTGTCATTCGAAATATTCCTCGTATGCGCAGCCTATTTTTCCTGTTTGTTTCTGTACACATTCATATTATTACTATTGATAGGATGTGTGTTTGTGTTACTGTGACTGTACGTCGACAAATTGTTGTCTTCATGTAGTTGTGTCTTTCTGCTTTTCCCGGTTTGGGGTTGTCACAGCAGAACTCCATTCCGCTCGTGGGTGGCGTATAGGTTTTACGTGCCGGGCTGCCAGACCTGACGCACAACGTCCGACAATGATACGCCCATTCACGCATGTCTCCACGCAAACGATGCTCTATCTGGGAATTGCACCTACGTACTAGCTGACCTCCACGGGCCGCTCCATTGCACCCGGCGCAACATACCCTATCACTCCTGTGTCCATACTCGCATATCCATAGTTTCTCCTGCACACCCGTGTTGAGTATCCCCGCATAACAGCCATTATACACCTGATATCACAGCCATGAAACACCTTTACACATTGCCCTCTCATGAGTGTTGGGGCCCTACACACATTTTGTACTGCCTCGTGTATTCACAGGCTCACCATCCATTCATATTTGCACATACGTGCGTTTCCTGGTGTTATGGAGTATGAACGATTTGCGGGTTACAAGTGTAGGTGGCCGCAACATGTCCTACATTCTGTCTGTTTACAATGTTGACGTAGCACTTCCACAATGTTATGGCCACTGGTATAGCCCTGCCTCTGGTGTGGAGAGCGGTGCTCTACTCACACTTGTGCAGCTTTATGTGACATACGCTGCGAGCACTTCATAATTCCTAACTTGCTCTGGATTCCCTTCACAACCTTAGGTTTGCTTTCATCTGTCAGCATTCCTAACATATCTATCTAAATATATATATATATATATATATATATATATATATATATATATATCAATGTGTGTGTGTATATATATGTATATATATGTATATATATATATATATATATATATATATATATATATATATATATATATATATATATATATATATATATATATATACATGTGTGTGTGTATACATATATTTATATATATATATGTGTATATATTGATAAATATTTAGATATATAATTGCATATTTCTGTTATGTTTGTGGATATTCATCTATACACACATCTATCTAACTATATATATATATATATATATATATATATATATATATATTTATATATATATATATATATATATATATATATATATACATGTGTGTGTGTATATATATATTTAAATATATATGTGTATATATTGATAAATATGTAGATATATAATTGCATATTTCTGTTATGTTTGTGGATATTTATCTATATACACATCTATCTAACTATATATATATATATATATATATATATATATATATATATCTGGGTCTACTTTGGATGACCGAAACGCCAGTTCGCTGACACGCAAAACATCGAGACCAAACAACCGAAACCACACAATACCGACAACTCACAAAACCGAACACCATTACACCGACACACAAAGCGTAAACTACACATTACACACAATTACATATCCACTAACCTTAACCCATACCCTAACCCTAAGGTCCGACTCTACCACACACTTACCCTACCCGCACCCTAACCCTAACTCACTTAACCCACCCTAAAACATAAAGCCCGTCACTATTGCACACTCACCCTACCCGCACCCTAACCCTAACTCACTTAACCCGCCCCTAAACTACAGTCCGTCACTATCACACACTTACCTTACCCGAACCCTAAGTCCGACACTACCGCACACTCACCTTTCCCACACCCTAACCCTAAATCCCTCACTATCGCACACTTACCTGTCCACTTCCTAACCCTAAATCCCTCACTATCGCACACTTACCGAGTCTCGCTCACACGTTGCCCATGTCGGTCTTTCGGCTGTCGGGATTTCACCTTGTCGATCACCTTCGTTTTCGGTTGTTTGGTCTCGGTGTTTTGCGTGTCGGCGAACTGGCGTTTTGGTCATCCAAAGTAGACCCATATATCTATATATGAAAGTCACAGCTGTAGAAGACAACATATATTTGCTATGCTAATAGCTGTGTACACCCGCGCAGGCCCACTTGCATCTACTTATTCTGAGTTACATATGTTTACAAGCACGTCTTTAGGATTACATGTGCCTTATTCCTTATGACAGTACCACTTTGATGGAATCTGGTTAACGGAGCCATGTGAACGTGGTCACCATTACATGTACAAATGTTGGCTTTACAGCACAGAGGCATTCATTACACAATTAATATGTGCTATAGTCGTACTTGGACCGGGAATGCCTTTTCGTTGGGTGGATGCTGTAACCACTACACTATTGGTGTTCTGGCTCATTTATATGTATACCCATGGTTTATAGCTACTCTGACATACGTCTCACTGCTTCCCTTACACAGCAGGCATCCATTCTCCTGCTGGGAAAACCACAGTACTACAATTAGGCATTCTCTGTTTCCTACTACTCTGGACCCATGCTGCAAGTCTACTCACTCCAAGGATATTCATAACTCTTACGCTTATAGTCCTCGCACATACGCGTGTTTGATTGTCAGGGTTTTCAAGTGCTGGTCTGGGTTTAGGCTCAGCCGACTGGTGACTAGCACTGCCCTGGCGCTGTTCAAAGATCACACATAGCACATGGACAGAGTTAGTACAGAGTTTAACATTCTACCTGTGTTTACAGACGCAGGTGTTTGGGCACCTCTGACCACATTGTTGGGTCAGTACTACATAATTTAGGGCGATGAGTGGTTCCACTACATAATGCATGTTGGGGGGGGTAGTTTCCCTTCCCATTTGACTATTTCATTTATTTATACATACAATGAATATTATTCTGGACATCTGTTATGAATTCACTACAGGTATGCAATAGTCCTGACAACAGATGGGACAGTTGGTTGGTGTACTTCTGTGTATGGACCTTTCTGATACTCAGGGACTCGTGTCTACAGTGACAGGGACAAGGCTATGAAAACTCAGGGACAATCATGGACACTTCTACCATATTGGTACTATTAACTTGGAACATGTTGACAGATTCGTAATACTACTAATTTTCTGCAGTTAAATGCACCTATTACTCTTCATTGTTGTAAGTAGTCATTCTCATTCAACACCTTCCCCCCAAAGGTCACTGGCTTTGTGAGTTTTTAAGGGTCTGGTCAGTTATTGTGCGAATGCTCTGACCATTGGTATCGTTGTCATTGTCATACGTACAGATTGTGCTGTATTCTGGTGACTAGGGTTGGCACCTTTTCAAATGGCCAAGATGGGACATTTTCGGAACACACATCAGATTTTACAAGCTGACACATACCCACGGTCAGTACAACAGATATAACTTTACTTATTTGCCTACATAAAAGCCTATTGTTATAGTGGTTTGGTTGCTTATTCTGTTTCTTGTAACATTTAGGTATTGTAGATACTGCAATAATTATTTTCTGCTACTATTACATAACATATGGGACATAATTATGTCCTACAATCCCAGGACATTTGCCATTTGAAATGTCTTTTGTCAGGACACAAATGTCCAACGATGGACTTTCCCTCGCAAAGCGGGACAGATAATAACCCTATTGCGGACACCAGATTGTTTGGGCCAACACATAGCCACAGTCAGTGCAGGTTTAGAACATTCATTTGTTTCCTAGCTGTGAGCCTTATACCTTTGGCACTTTTGTTGTTTGCCTGTTTCTTGTACGAATTACATTTATTCTATCCTGACGTGACCACTTTAGGCAACTGTTACATGCAGTATGGTGCATAGTTATTTCCTATGGTCACAAGACATTTGGCATTGTACCATTGTTGGTCAGGTCACATCTACACACACATTAATTGTCCCTCACACAGTGGATCAGGGGTATCCTGTTTACGTCAGTGCCTTCCTCACCCTTATAACATGTGCCACTATGCAAATGTGTGCAACATATTCTCTCACTTATTCGTGTCGGGACACGTGCGTCACACGGGCAGGTGTTTGATCCTGGGTAGTAGGTTATGCATGACCATTTAGGGCTGGACAGTGTCGTGCACGACTAATGCACATTCCAACTTGTGTCCAGATATCTACAGGACTGGACTTCATGTCTTCCATTCTAATGTTTACACAGGTTACTTATCCCATGAAGGATATCCCAAAAATTGAACAAGTCCAAAACAAGAGATATACCGAACATTCTTCTGGTGTTATGAAAATGTGCTGGGGGTTTTACATGCAAGGGATACATTGTGTGCAATCCTGCAACTGCCTAGGGTGACACTACCTACTACATATGCGTAGTGGTCACTATGTGTAGATGTGGCTGCACCAAACCAGTAGACCAAGTATGGCTGGATTTGGTGGACGTTCAGGTAAGGGAGCGGGTTGTGTGATGTGGAGGGGATGCTGGGTAGTCCATTATGCATCCAGGTGTGTTGCATTTGTTATGGCCAGTTCCATCAGGACCAATCTGTGGGTATGTGCCGGTGACATGTCTATAAATTTGTATCGCACATTTCAATATTCATATGTTTGTGGGGTTGTGTTCTACAGTATGGCCCGTCTGGTTGTATTGCAGCTGTTTATACATGTTTTTGTGTTTCTTTCTGCTTCACCCGCTGCTCCCTCATACACCTCCATTTCACCTATTCTGTATATGACACAGTATCACCTTGGAGGATTGTACCATTACCCATCCCCCCACACACACATATTCCTCACACCCCATACATCACTGCTTTGGTTGTTGGCCCATGACACGGCCAGAGTAACACACTGAATACCCTACATATGTCAGGTGCCTGTCTGGTTGTGTGGACTACCCTGCCAGGTTTGCTTTCCACATGCTAAACCTCACGCACATAGGTACACGCCCATACTTAACTTTCATTACATGGTTGGTATACTTGGGTACTACCCGTTAAACTGTGACACATCCTGACAAGTTCGGCTTGTACCACTGATTTGCGGATTTTGGCTGACTGTTCTAATCATTGGTAGGATGCCACCTTTTCCTATGTTCAGGATGGGATATATTCCGTACATATATCCGACTGTACTGGACAGCACGTCCCCACAGTCGACAGTACGGATAATACTGTTCCTTTCAGCCTACATGTTTCCTTATTGTTGTAGCTGTTTATATGCTCCTTTTGTTTTGTTTACATGCTTATTCTATTTCCTGTCACATTTGGTATGTGAAATACGGACATACCTTTTGTATGTGACTATTACATGCCTTGTGGGATATGATTCGGACATACGGTCGCTAGATATGTACATTTATCGTGTATTTTGTTATGGACACATCTGCCCAGCTGTGTACCCTCCCTCACATTATGGGTCAGCTGGTGACCCTAACCATTGCGCTGGATGTACCTACTGGCAGCTCGCTAACATATGATGCATTTCACTTCCACTTGGTATAGCTATCTACACTGCATTGGACTACGGGCACATGGTTTTCTATGTCATTTGTTCGCGGGATAGGGACCTGTTATTCCCTATCGTGCATTTGTGTTTGCTTCTTCATTTTGTGTCCGCAGGAACTTTTTTGCATGCTTTGCATACGTTTCTGTATCCACAGACACTGACAGATGTGATTACTATCTTGCAACTTGTTATATGCAAGCATTTTAGGTTGCACATCGACAGCTGGCATTTCCGCACCTCCATGTGGCACTTCGACACACCCTATGCACTCGCGCTCCTTTCCTGTGCACGTTGCTGTGGAGGCAGCGTGCCTTCATTAATATGCATTTGGCGCTACTGCACCATCTTCACGCCGCACTGTCGGCACAAGCCTACCGCTGGCCTTGCGTCAAGCTTCATGAATCCCGGGGAGTATTACATAAAAATTAATGCATTCAGTGTTATTTTAAACAAATCAGAAATTTTCTTTTCATTGGTTCCCAAAATGTCAGCCATCTCACATTGTGATTAAATGCTTCACAAAAAAGCAGAAGGCTGATAAATGTCAAGCATTATAATATGTTTAAAAGTAAGATACATTTAATTGTTAACTAAAAAAGAAAATGTATTAGATTCTATAGCAAAGATCAACAGCTTTTTATTTTTTTAGTCTGAGAATTCAATGAGTAGTTACAACTTGTAACTTTTTCTAGTATTACGGTAAAAAAAGGTTCTCTCATGTTAGTAGCTAAACAATTTTCTGTCTTCCTCTACATAAAAGAAATGTCCCAAAAACACAGATTTTGCTGAAAAAAAAGCTGAAAAATAGGTCAGCTACATATAACAGACACACATTATTAATAAAGTACACTGTTAAACTTATCATCAGGCTATGTTTTACATTTACTTTTATTTCCAAATAAACTCATGATTATAAAACTACAAGGGGCTTGAAAATAAAACAAATATTATGACATGTTTTTTGATGGTTTGGTTTCAATGTCAACTCAGATTTTTTTTTATAACCACAAACTGGAAATGATGTCAACATAAGTACTGTCAATGATTTACATACACCAGCAAATCATTCTAGGAATGAAACAACTACCACACTTCTTTAGATGAGCAACCTCTTACTTACATATTGGTTTCACTAATAAATAATTGCATGCATTCATTTTCTATCTGACAAGTTCCATCTATGAGACATAGCTGACAACTGGTTGTTTTAGTTAGTAAAACTCCCCTGTTGCTACACATTTCAGACAGAAAAAAATAGTAGCTTATACATTAATGCATGTGGTGGGATATTTGGGGTTCTGTCTCTCATGATGTCCTGTTAGGAGTTTTCAGCTTCATGAAAATTTTCATGGAGCTGTTCATTTCAAAAAAATGAATTGCAGAAATAATTCACTTCTTGCATCAAGCACTGAAAAATTGATAATTGTCTGGATTCCAAACAATAGTTGCAGGCAGTGCAGCAGTGTTGGATTTGATTTCATATTATACACTAAAACAAGGCTAAGTAATTAGCTATTCACCATAGAATAATTGCAGACTCCACGCACACCCGCTAGATTCCATAACACAATAGGTGTACCTAATGCAATTTAAAAGTGACACAGTAGTTTGCCCACAACTTTCTGATAGTACTCAGCAGAGGCTATATGTACTTAACTTTAGTGCTTCTATATTCCACAAATCCCTAGGTAATCATGCAGATTCAGCAAACCAAACTTAAAAAAATTCAACTGGTATTTAATGCAATACAGCAGGCTGGGGTACTGTAAGCTGTAATAAAGGATGATCTGCAAAGGTGTCTTAGAAGTCAGCCAGCCAGGTGGAGAGCCAGGCTACAGTTATGACGTCTCTCCGAACAGGAAATAATAGATACATACAGATTAGATGGAGAGCTGGTGCAGGCTGTGTGCAGGACATGTGCACCCCACATGTATGCTTGCAGCCTTCAGAGTAACTGCAGAATCAAAAGTGTGCCTATATCTAGATATACTGGTCTCTGGGAAATTTCAACAGCATATGGGACATGCCATAGTAGTGTCCCAGACAGCAGCCAGTTGCATTTTCATGCATTTCCTGACAGCAATGTGCATCAAAGTGGATGAATACATCCATTTCCTGACACCAGCCATGGAGTGCAGAACTGTCATGCAACAGTTCTTTGCCACAGCCAACTTCCTATGAGTTACTGGTGCAGTAGACTGCACCATGTCCCAATCAAAACCCCACCTGAACAACACATTAATAGAAAGGGGTGCCCATCACGCAGTTGTCAGGTGGTATGGTCTGCAGACAACCTCATTATTAATAATACCATAGCAATGCACACCAGTAGTGTGCATGATGCAGCTTTCTGGAAGTAAAGTGTCCTGAGGTCTGCTTTTCAAAATGGAGAAATACTGGAGAGGTATCTACTAGATAAGCACATGACCACTGCAATATAGTAAGCTGTAACCAAACAGTACAACTGGTATGACGATGAAAAAATATACCTTCTCATCCCCCTAAAACATACAACTGTGGTTATTCATTGAAGCATTGGCTAGTGACACCATATGGAGCCCCATCAACCCCTGTCAAGAATGCATAAAAAAAGAACACACCTCAACTTGAAACACCATCAAGCATAAGTTTGGTATGCTGAAAGCAAGATTCAGATGTCTAGACGCATCCACAGATGCACTCTAATACACATCAGAAAAGACATCACAGATGTTTGCCATGTGTGTAATGCTGCACAACATGATAGCATCAAAACATGGCGGTCAAACAGCCATGAGTGTGGCTGACCTTCCCCAAGAACCTCAGATGTCTGACCAAGATTTATCAGAGCTGTAACAAGATGATCAGGAGGACACAGGGTTAAAAAGAACTGGGAGTGGAAGATGGAGGATGTGACCATATGTCTTAGCTCAAGCAACATGACAGCATCTGACACACACCTTTGAGTCATGACAAGCCACATATATAAATGTGGATAGACTAAACATTGATGTTCATGTGTTGCCCCACAATAGCAGCACAGAGCATGTTTAATTGAAAGAAGCCATTAGTTGTCCACACTGAACATTAAACAACACAACAGAAGCATGTGATATACAGTACATGTAAGAACATATACACAGCACTCAGCAAGGAACAACATCTTGTTGTTTAGAGAGGAAACCAGCCACAAAGAATTATAGAAAATTATGAAGTTTATATCACATAGGATCACCCGATACCAGCAGTTCAAAAGACAGATGCTAGAAAAACCGGATATAGTGGTCCAAGAAAAGAAGACAAAAATAGCATTGATCATTGAAATCGCCACACCCAGTGACTGCAGTGTCTTGCGTTCAGAGAGACACAAAGTCATAAAATACCTGGATCTGCAGGCAGAAATGAAAGTCATGTGGAAGAAATATACCCAGACAGTTCCAATAGTGGTAGGAGCAATGGGTCTTATAAAAAAGAATTTACAATCGTATTTAGATATGTTACCAATTCATGTAACACCATACAAATTGCAGAAGAAGTCATTACTGGGCACATTGCGGGTGCTGTGAAGAGCACTTTTGGCTGACATCAAAGAGTGAAACAATACTAATTTCATGAACTTTAATCATACTTTGACTTAGGAATGGGATCCATTCCCGTCATGGTATTAGAAACCCAAAAGACTTGGAGAAATTAAAAACAGCAGAAACATCACCATAGAATCTCTCTGTTTAAGATACATCACCAAGGAGGACTATGCTAGTATATATGTGACATACAGGAGGTGTGTGCAACAGGGTGCCATTGTACAAGTAGGATGCCATCATACAGACTAGCATAGGAAGGTAGCTGTAAAATAGCCAGTAATATAAGAAATCTAGGCCCATGCAGTGTATGGGAATGTATCAGCACGGCCATAACCTAAATACAGGGGTCATGCAGTAGCAGTGATGCATCAGACATAACAAAGTAATGTGTAAAACTGTGGTACAATACAGTAAACAGCATACAGCAGCATGAGTAATGACAAACATCACAAGGAATGACCAAAATGAAAAGTACCAGAAACAAGTCTCACGCCCCTTACCTGAAATGGAGTGCCAGACATAAGGCAACACCTTGATGCACAGGTTATTGCTGCAACATGACTGAGTTAGAAGTAAGAATATGTTTAGTCATGCAGTGTAGCAATGACAGTTTATACTCATAAGCCATGACACATGCAGCAGTGTCTGGGATATAGCAACAAAGGTATATATATATATATATATATATATATATATATATATATATATATATATATATATATATATATATATGTGTGTGTGTGTGTGTGTGTGTGTGTGTGTGTGTGTGTGTGTGTGTGTGTGTGTGTGTGTGTGTGTGTGTGTGTGTGTGTGTGTATGTGTGTGGAGCCAAGTAGATATGGGAAAGCATACTTGGGAACCATATGTATTCATGAAGATAAAAAAAATGGAAACTGGTCTGGAGAAGCACAGTGAGTGCTGAAGGTGAGGCATGTGCAGTACCATATTAAAATGCCATAAGTAACACAGGTATGCATAGAGTCCTATGTGAATAGACTTCATAAATAAAGCCCTATCCCCTTACTATGTCTCCTACCAACTATTAAGGATTGACCTATGTTTGACCTACAAGGCACTGATAAATCCAGCCCTGCTGGAGCTGCTACACATCCACAAGTCAAACAGCATGAGGATCACCTGATCTAGGGATCTAAACTTAGTCAGTGACTCAAGCAAAATATGCTGGAGAGACAGGTATGTGTCTCAGCAATTACCCCTTCTTTGGAACAGGCTTCCTATTCACATTAAGCAGAGCCCTTCCCCGGCTCTGCTTACGATAATATGCTATGACACTTATGTGCTGTAATGGCCACAGGGTAGTTCTGCTGCTGTAATACAATTTATTTATTTATTTAGTTAGTTATTGATATTTGATTACCCTGAAAGTCTGACTAGGAAAAAGCCCATTTTCAGAAAAGACCCAGGAAGAAAATCTCCAAATCAATACAAAACATTTTAAGAACAATAATTTTACAATCGTCAAAAATAAAACAAAAACATTTGCAGTTTAAATAATTATAACAAACTAGACATATTATAAAAACATTGGTTAAGAATCAATACAAGTTATATGTCAGTCATTTAATAGAGAAATTTTAGACAGTTTGTAGAGAAATTATAGGTAAGTTAGTCAAATACAAACAGGAATTGCAATATGAATTGAGGTAAAACAGGCTTATAGTATACTTAGGGAGAAAGAGGAAAGAAAATTTGACAGAAATAAGGAAGTAAGTGAAAAAGAGAATGGAAAGGTACTTGTTCACATACAGTGATATAGTTTATCTTAGTTTTGATCAAGAACAGAGCCAGATTTTAGATAGAAAGTCTTTCAGAGTGCTTTTGAAAGATGGAAGGGAGGGTACTGACCTGATGGATACAGCTAAGGAGTTCCAGGCCTTGGCAACCTTGTATAAGTACAGACAATGCCCAGCAAGTTTGATAGGTTTGTAGACAGATAAGAGGTTTTTGATCACTGGATTGCAATGAACAATTGGGAACATAGATGTGTAGAATTTTTTTAGTGCTGGACAGGCAGTAGGATGCTGGATTATTTTATTGATGATAAGAAGCTGTGTACATGTTAGTTGATGAGGCAGTTCTAACCACAAATAAAATGTTATGCTGAGAATTGTGAATTTCTATCCTTCAATGAGAATCAGTGTATATGCCTCAGTGTTTATGAATGTTGGACATACCTGTATGTCCTGGGACACCTGCCTGAATACTTCACTGTGTATCCAACAATCATGATGTTATGATGGGAGGCGAAGAACATCGTCATCTGATGGAGGCAATCGTGTCTCACCTCAAGAGGCATTTTTCACTCACTTACAGTGGTGGAGTCTGTTGGCTACAGGAAGGATCATGTTAGAGCAACATTACCTGCAGGCCTCCATGGATCTATTATGTCCACCCACATCATTGATCATATGTGTAATATTCGTTTACACCTGTTTTCTCCACACAGTATTTCCCATCTGTCCAATTAGGTTGTAGCTATGTTGACACAGAGCCTCTCTAATTATTTTGATTTTGAAATGTATAACATTTTCCTTTCAACTGCAGTTTGACATCAGGAAGACAGGTTGATATGCACATCTTAGACTTTATATCCGGATTCCCTTATTGATGTAGCAATGTTCCAAGTATATGTCAAATGAATGTCTTGTCTCTTATTTACAATACTTGGTGATGCAAAACAATCTACGTTGTCTATACCCTTGTCATTTACAGATAAGCAGAATGAACATAAATATCATTTCTGAATAGCTGATCCATTTGCCCTAACATCATCAACATACATGTGCACAGCAATTAATCCATTCCACATGTTTGGCCATGTCATATATGCACAGGCAGGTTTTGTACCCATGTAAGTACAAATTCATACAAGTAAAGGGCAAACACATAACCAATGTGCCACAAATTCTGTGTTATAGCAATGGTGTTGCCACAGTTACATTGTGATTAAATGCTTCACAAAAAAGCAGAAGGCTGATAAATGTCAAGCATTATAATGTGTTTAAAAGTAAGATACATTTAATTGTTAACTAAAAAAGAAAATGTATTAGATTCTATAGCAAAGATCAACAGCTTTTTATTTTTTTTAGTCTGAGAATTCAATGAGTAGTTACAACTTGTAACTTTTTCTAGTATTACGGTAAAAAAAGGTTCTCTCATGTTAGTAGCTAAACAATTTTCTGTCTTCCTCTACATAAAACAAATGTCCCAAAAACACAGATTTTGCTGAAAAAAAGGTTGAAAAATAGGTCAGCTACATATAACAGACACACATTATTAATAAAGTACACTGTTAAACTTATCATCAGGCTATGTTTTACAGTTACTTTTATTTCCAAATAAACTCATGATTATAAAACTACAAGGGGCTTGAAAATAAAACAAATATTATGACATGTTTTTTGATGGTTTGGTTTCAATGTCAACTCAGATTTTTTTTTATAACCACAAACTGGAAATGATGTCAACATAAGTACTGTCAATGATTTACATACACCAGCAAATCATTCTAGGAATGAAACAACCACCACACTTCTTTAGATAAGCAACCTCTTACTTACATATTGGTTTCACTAATAAATAATTGCATGCATTCATTTTCTATCTGACAAGTTCCATCTATGAGACATAGCTGACAACTGGTTGTTTTAGTTAGTAAAACTCCCCTGTTGCTGCACATTTCAGACAGAAAAAAATAGTAGCTTATACATTAATGCATGCAGTGGGATATTTTAGATTCTGTCTCTCATGATGTCCTGTCAGGAGTTTTCAGCTTCATGAAAATTTTCATGGAGCTGTTCATTTCAAAAAAATGAATTGCAGAAATAATTCACTTCTTGCATCAAGCACTGAAAAATTGATAATTGTCTGGATTCCAAACAATAGTTGCAGACAGTGCAGCAGAGTTGGATTTGATTTCATATTATACACTAAAACAAGGCTAAGTAATTAGCTATTCACCATAGAATAATTGCAGACTCCACGCACACCCGCTAGATTCCATAACACAATAGGTGTACCTAATGCAATTTAAATGTGACACAGTAGTTTGCCCACAACTTTCTGAAAGTACTCAGCAGAGGCTATATGTACTTAACTTTAGTGCTTCTATATTCCACAAATCCCTAGGTAATCATGCAGATTCAGCAAACCAAACTTAAAAAAATTCAACTGGTATTTAATGCAATACAGCAGGTTGGGGTACTGTAAGCTGTAATAAAGGATGATCTGCAAAGGTGTCTTAGAAGTCAGCCAGCCAGGTGGAGAGCCAGGCTACAGTTATGACGTCTCTCCGAACAGGAAATAATAGATACATACAGATTAGATGGAGAGCTGGTGCAGGCTGTGTGCAGGACATGTGCACCCCACATGTATGCTTGCAGCCTTCAGAGTAACTGCAGAATCAAAAGTGTGCCTATATCTAGGTATACTGGTCTCTGGGAAATTTCAACAGCATATGGGACATGCCATAGTAGTGTCCCAGACAGCAGCCAGTTGCATTTTCATGCATTTCCTGACAGCAATGTGCATCAAAGTGGATGAATACATCCATTTCCCGACACCAGCCATGGAGTGCAGAACTGTCATGCAACAGTTCTTTGCCACAGCCAACTTCCTATGGGTTACTGGTGCAGTAGACTGCACCATGTCCCAATCAAAACCCCACCTGAACAACACATTAATAGAAAGGGGTGCCCATCACGCAGTTGTCAGGTGGTATGGTCTGCAGACAACCTCATTATTAATAATACCATAGCAATGCACACCAGTAGTGTGCATGATGCAGCTTTCTGGAAGTAAAATGTCCTGAGGTCTGCTTTTCAACATGGAGAAATACTGGAGAGGCTTCTACTAGATAAGCACATGACCACTGCAATATAGTAAGCTGTAACCAGACAGTACAACTGGTATGAAGATGAAAAAATATACCTTCTCATCCCCCTAAAACATTCAACTGTGGTTATTCATTGAAGCATTGGCTAGTGACACCATATGGAGCCCTATCAACCCCTGTCAAGAATGCATAAAAAAAGAACACACCTCAACTTGAAACACCATCAAGCATAAGTTTGGTATGCTGAAAGCAAGATTCAGATGTCTAGATGCATCCGCAGATGCACTCTAATACACATCAGAAAAGACATCACAGATGTTTGCCATGTGTGTAATGCTGCACAACATGACAGCATCAAAACATGGCGGTCAAACAGCCATGAGTGTGGCTGACCTTCCCCAAGAACCTCAGATGTCTGACCAAGATTTATCAGAGCTGTAACAAGATGATCAGGAGGACACAGGGTTAAAAAGAACTGGGAGTGGAAGATGGAGGATGTGACCATATGTCTTAGCTCAAGCAACATGACAGCATCTGACACACACCTTTGAGTCATGACAAGCCACATATATAAATGTGGATAGACTAAACATTGATGTTCATGTGTTGCCCCACAATAGCAGCACAGAGCATGTTTAATTGAAAGAAGCCATTAGTTGTCCACACTGAACATTAAACAACACAACAGAAGCATGTGATATACAGTACATGTAAGAACATATACACAGCACTCAGCAAGGAACAACATCTTGTTGTTTAGAGAGGAAACATCACCCACAAAGAATTATAGAAAATTATGAAGTTTATATCACATGGGATCACCCGATACCAGCAGTTCAAAAGACAGATGCTAGAAAAACTGGATATAGTGGTCCAAGAAAAGAAGACAAAAATAGCATTGATCATTGAAATCGCCACACCCAGTGACTGCAGTGTCTTGCGTTCAGAGAGACACAAAGTCATAAAATACCTGGATCTGCAGGCAGAAATGAAAGTCATGTGGAAGAAATATACCCAGACAGTTCCAATAGTGGTAGGAGCAATGGGTCTTATAAAAAAGAATTTACAATCGTATTTAGATATGTTACCAATTCATGTAACACCATACAAATTGCAGAAGAAGTCATTACTGGGCACATTGCGGGTGCTGTGAAGAGCACTTTTGGCTGACATCAAAGAGTGAAACAATACTAATTTCATGAACTTTAATCATACTTTGACTTAGGAATGGGATCCATTCCCGTCATGGTATTAGAAACCCAAAAGACTTGGAGAAATTAAAAACAGCAGAAACATCACCATAGAATCTCTCTGTTTAAGATACATCACCAAGGAGGACTATGCTAGTATATATGTGACACACAGGAGGCGTGTGCAACAGGGTGCCATTGTACAAGTAGGAAGCCATCATACAGAATAGCATAGGAAGGTAGCTGTAAAATAGCCAGTAATATAAGAAATCTAGGCCCATGCAGTGTATGGGAATGTATAAGCACGGCCATAACCTAAATATAGGGGTCATACAGTAGCAGTGATGCATCAGACATAACAAAGTAATGTGTAAAACTGTGGTACAATACAGTAAACAGCATACAGCAGCATGAGTAATGACAAACATCACAAGGAATGACCAAAATGAAAAGTACCAGAAACAAGTCTCACGCCCCTTACCTGAAATGGAGTGCCAGACATAAGGCAACACCTTGATGCACAGGTTATTGCTGCAACATGACTGAGTTAGAAGTAAGAATATGTTTAGTCATGCAGTGTAGCAATGACAGTTTATACTCATAAGCCATGACACATGCAGCAGTGTCTGGGATATAGCAGCAAAGGTATATATATATATATATATATATATATATATATATATATATATATATATATATATATATATATATATATATAGATAGATATGTCTGTGTGTGTGTATGTGTGTGTGTGTGTGTGTGTGTGTGTGTGTGTGTGTGTGTGTGTGTGTGTGTGTGTATGTAACCAAGTAGATATGGGAAAGCATACTTGGGAACCATATGTATTCATGAAGATAAAAAAATGGAAACTGGTCTGGAGAAGCACAGTGAGTGCTGAAGGTGAGGCATGTGCAGTACCATATTAAAATGCCATAAGTAACACAGGTATGCATAGAGTCCTATGTGAATAGACTTCATAAATAAAGCCCTATCCCCTTACTATGTCTCCTACCAACTATTAAGGATTGACCTATGTTTGACCTACAAGGCACTGACAAATCCAGCCCTGCTGGAGCTGCTACACATCCACAAGTCAAACAGCATGAGGATCACCTGATCTAGGGATCTAAACTTAGTCAGTGACTCAAGCAAAATATGCTGGAGAGACAGGTATGTGTCTCAGCAATTACCCCTTCTTTGGAACAGGCTTCCTATTCACATTAAGCAGAGCCCTTCCCCGGCTCTGCTTACGATAATATGCTATGACACTTATGTGCTGTAATGGCCACAGGGTAGTTCTGCTGCTGTAATACAATTTATTTATTTATTTAGTTAGTTAGTTATTGATATTTGATTACCCTGAAAGTCTGACTAGGTAAAAGCCCATTTTCAGAAAAGACCCAGGAAGAAAATCTCCAAATCAAAACAAAACATTTTAAGAATAATAATTTTACAATCGTCAAAAATAAAACAAAAACATTTGCACTTTAAATAATTATAACAAACTAGACATATTATAAAAACATTGGTTAAGAATCAATACAAGTTATATGTCAGTCATTTGATAGAGAAATTTTAGACAGTTTGTAGAGAAATTAAAGGTAAGTTAGTCAAATACAAACAGGAATTGCAATATGAATTGAGGTAAAACAGGCTTATAGTATACTTAGGGAGAAAGAGGAAAGAAAATTTGACAGAAATAAGGAAGTAAGTGAAAAAGAGAATGGAAAGGTACTTGTTCACATACAGTGATATAGTTTATCTTAGTTTTGATCAAGAACAGATCAGATTTTAGATAGAAAGTCTTTCAGAGTGCTTTTGAAAGATGGAAGGGAGGGTACTGACCTGATGGATACAGCTAAGGAGTTCCAGGCCTTGGCAACCTTGTATAAGTACAGACAATGCCCAGCAAATTTGATAGGTTTGTAGACAGATAAGAGGTTTTTGATCACTGGATTGCAATGAACAAGTGGGAACATAGATGTGTAGAATTTTTTTAGTGCTGGACAGGCAGATGGATGCTGGATTATTTTATTGATGATAAGAAGCTGTGTACATGTTAGTGGATGAGGCAGTTCTAACCACAAATAAAATGTTATGGTAAGAATTGTGAATTTCTATCCTTCAATGAGAATCAGTGTATATGCCTCAGTGTTTATGAATGTTGGACATACCTGTATGTCCTGGGACACCTGCCTGAATACTTCACTGTGTATCCAACAATCCTGATGTTATGATGGGAGGCGAAGAACATCGTCATCTGATGGAGGCAATCGTGTCTCACCTCAAGAGGCATTTTTCACTCACTTACAGCGGTGGAGTCTGTTGGCTACAGGAAGGATCATGTTAGAGCAACATCACCTGCAGGCCTCCATGGATCTATTATGTCCACCCACATCATTGATCATATGTGTAATATTCGTTTACACCTGTTTTCTCCACACAGTATTTCCCATCTGTCCAATTAGGTTGTAGCTATGTTGACACAGAGCCTCTCTAATTATTTTGATTTTGAAATGTATAAAATTTTCCTTTCAACTGCAGTTTGACATCAGGAAGACAGGTTGATATGCACATCTTAGACTTTATATCCGGATTCCCTTATTGATGTAGCAATGTTCCAAGTATATGTCAAATGAATGTCTTGTCTCTTATTTACAATTCTTGGTGATGCAAAACAATCTATGTTGTCTATACCCTTGTCATTTACAGATAAGCAGAATGAACATAAATATCATTTCTGAATAGCTGATCCATTTGCCCTAACATCATCAACATACATGTGCACAGCAATTAATCCATTCCACATGTTTGGCCATGTCATATATGCACAGGCAGGTTTTGTACCCATGTAAGTACATATTCATACAAGTAAAGGGCAAACACATAACCAATGTGCCACAAATTCTGTGTTATAACAATGGTGTTGCCACAGTTACATGCACATCAAAACTCTCCTAAAAATTATGCTTCTAACATGTAGGATGCATCACAAATATTATTATAGTTATTGACAAACAGTATCACAAATGTGGCCTTCATGATATGAAAAGCAACAAACCTATGGAAAATTATACAGAAACAAGGCAGTAAAATATCAGCTTATGAAAATGACCCATTATGCAGTCAGGGCAACATATAACAACGACAACAAACAACATAAATGCTAAGCCATCCTGATATTGTCCATATCCCATAGAATGTAATCACAACTACTACTATATGAGCATCAGAGAATATCCATAAATCAGTCCCTGAATGTACAACTTGCGGACAATCCTGTAAGTTGTCGATCTCCACAAACATAAGTTAGATGTTATGTGTTAATATAGCAATAACCCTCGCCTGGGTGTGGGTAATGCTGGATTTATCCACGGTTGGTGTGGTCTGGTCAAGAGGGCGAAGCCCGAGTGGCCAAACAAAGCCAACCGTGGGTAAATCCAGCACTACCCATACCGAGAAGTGGGTTATTGGTATTATACAATGACATTATTTAAGAGAAAAAATAATTACTTTTCTTAAATAATGGCATTGTATAATACCTCCTTGCTGCCCTTCCACAGCCGCCTGGTATTCTGCGGCAGTTCTGATGTACTGCGCAGGCGTATGCCTATGCAGTACATCAGAGCTGTGGGCAAAAGCAACGGAGAAAGCAAGATCTCTGTTGCTTTTTACAAACTGTTTCCCTATGTTAAATGGGTTTAACATAGCGAGACAGCTTTAAAAAAAGAAATGGAGAATCTCTGTTGCTTTTTTTAAAGCTGTCTCGCTATGTTAAACTCTTTTAGCATAGCGAGACAGTGTTGCTGTAAGAGTTATAGTAATGGAAAAAGTCTAGGCGACAGGACCTTTTTCCATTACTATAACTCAGGTTTACAATGTGCATGCTGACCAATCAGCGTGCACGTTTTTGAATATTAATGTGGGGTCATTGTATAATCTGCAGTAACTACAGAAATATGTTGATTATGTCCATATCTGTATTTCATCAGTGCTGGTTTGTTTGTAGCCACAGTGATGGGCTTGTACCCATATGCATGCTTATTGCTGAACTGTACTCCTATCCATTATGGAAAAGGCAGATTATAATGCAGAGAATTTCAAACAGTATGACTGCAGTGGTGGTGCTGCGGTAGCATTGTCGCCTCATAGCAAGATGTTGTCCCGTTCGATTCTCAGCTAGAGCGTCTTCTGTGTGGAGGCTTACATGAATGGCCATGCCTTTGTTGAAGGTTGTGCATCAGGGCTGGTAACCCAGTACGTAAAAATCCACTACCAATTATTAGCGGACCGAAGTTCCGCTGTGGTGACCCCTAACCAGGAAAAGCCAAAAGACACAAAAATATGAATTAAAACATGTTTCTGTAGTTTTACACAGCATAATCTGAACATAGATAAAGTGATAATAACACTGTATTCCAACACAGTAATGCAAACAGATAACAGATTGCATTTGGAAGCTAGCTTTCAGTCAGCTATATCCCAGAGTGAGAGCAGCTAAGCCACACAACTTTTAAGTACCATTTGCACCATGCATAATTAATGAGGTTCATTAGCATTCAGTATTTTGTAATCGCATTAGCATATGTCCATGTAAGTTCTCAAATCTTAGTGCATTAACCCATAGCTCATTGTAAGTGTACAGCACTCAGCACAACTGTACAATAGGTGTCGATAAGTTGGAATATCTGTAACAAATGCCCAATGTCCTTCAATAGTCTGCCACTATCTTATTAGCCCAGACCTTAAAAGGTAATATTGATGCATATTCTTATCGTACTATTGCTACCTGGGAACTGCGTTGGGACCTTAATTAGCATTTTTGGAAGGCATTTGAAAAAAAGCTTCTAGGACCAGTCTAGAACCATACCGTGGATAATGACTGAGAGGAAGCTTCAGTGAGTCTAGTCGCCAAACTGAACTCACAAGCAGATGACAGAGATACTCAATGTCTATGCTAGACATGAGCAGAGGATGGGAGCACACCCCAGGAACTTTGCGATGATCAACCAGATAGGGAGACAACAACCAGGATCTACCAGACTGGCATGCAGGTCTGCCACCACTGTGATGACCTACACTGAAGGGATATAGAGGATATTCACTAGAGGGTAGCAAAGGTCTGCCACCTGCCACCTGATGCCTATAGTAAGTTACATAGTCCACATCTTGACACATACGTCATCATGTACATGTGCAGTAAGCATACTTGGTTAGGTAATGCAATGTGTATCAAGTGTATTCCATGATCATCTGTAATAATAATAATAATAATAATAATAATAATAATAATAATAATAATAATAATTTACATGGGAAAATAATGTGTTTTAAACATTAAAGTTCCCATTCATGTGTCAATGCATTCTGAAATTATCTGCAGCTATACTGGGCCATTATAAACATTATGCAGGACTGTTTATTATAACAATATATTAATACAGACTTCAAGCATAATGCTATTACTACTATTCCATAATATATGCTTTTAAAGCATTTAGAGAAATGGGACTTTCATTAGCTCAACTATCCAAGTAACTTGGCAAAGTGAATGTTGTTTGTTCATGTGTAATTTCAAATCTCACTGTATCCTATGTTGTAGAAATTATTGGCAGTAATTATTTTAATATTACACATTACATATGGAAAATCTGTGTTTGCTTGGTTACTTATACAGTACAGATTATTACACATCCAGCATGGCCATGTGCATTGACGCTATAGTACTTAGGTTGCTGATGACTATGCATATCTTTGTTATCAGCAAGGCTACTACAAACATCATACAGTATATTTCTGTTAATACTCATGTATGTGCGAATGCTGAGTAATATATACATTAGTTAACTCTAAAGTTTACAATTCACAACAGTCTTTCCTAATGAATATAAGAACAATGCAGGTTGCCATGGCTGAAATATATGTAAGACTTGTAAACACAATGCAAGTACTCAAAGTCTGGATTTGTAATCCTTGTACTGTGTTATGGATGGAGGGTTAATACTGTATGTGGAGTAACTGAATGTTCTCCTACCTATTTTATATGTGTAGGTCTGAATCTCATAATTGTTCACTAATTTCTTTAATGGTTATTTATGTGTTTCAAGCACAGACAAATGTTTTCATGAAAACTGACATTTAAACTCAGTGTGCAGACTCATGTTAGTTTCATACTCTGCATAAATGTGCATTTGATTGTTATCCACAGATTCTGTGGAATATTCCATATTACTATATATATATATATATATATATATATATATATATATATATATATATATGGATCTACTTTAGAATTTCGACAGCTCACAAGATCGACAGCTATTCCAACGAGACCACAAGAATGACAACTCATTTAAATGAAACTACAGTTGAATGACACCTCATAACAACGACAATCTGACACGTAATACACATGCAATATTAGCAACCATGTCCTTATGTAACAACTGTATGGATTTACGTGTCAACATGACATGTAACTTATAAAGCAACATTCTCTACGCTACAATTTCAGTAGTTTAGCAACGACTTTCACAAATTCAACAGCCATATAATCGCCCCTGTTAGAAATAACAGTCTGAAACTTATTATGTCTCTCTATAAGCTTTCTCTTTTTTGGAGAAGGCACATAACCCATAGAAAACCTAACCCTTAGCTCATCCACCCTGTTTTGTTTGCAAACAAGACAGGAAAGGATTAAATACAAGTTTGTACCTCTGTCCCCGATGAGACACTTTAGTCTCCTATGCCACGCTTCAACTGTATTCTGTGTGCGTGGTAAACACAGGTCCTTAAGCTCACTGACATTCCAAAATAGTATTGGAAATAATGGGGGGAATCGATGTTTGCAGGTACTCTTTGTAAGAAACCTCTGTGCTCTACCATGAATGTACCAATCAGAAAAGTACTTTATTCGTTCTTGTCCCTGCTGTGGAAAGCCCTCTTTTAGTGAATCAAATGTCAACTCCACCTCATTTTCATTTAAAAATGACAAAGCTACTAGGCTCTTTACTGCGAGTTGAAATGTCTGTGATGTGTTGTAGTGCCGAGTTAAACCCAACCCTTGAACCTTTCGCCAGATATTATGAGAGAAATGGAAGAGGCAGCCCTTAGAATTGCCGTTAGGAACATTTAATCTGATGCTTTTAAGGGCTGCAACTTCAAAGTCACAGAATACGAATTTCACACTTACATCGAGGTTATGGTCTGACAATAAATTAAACACACAATGCCACAAATAATTGTAACATTTTAAGGACTTCTTAGATAAGAAAGCATACAGTAAAGGAATAGCCTGACTATGGCTCCCATACTTAACCAATCCGTGAATAGAGTACAGTTGCTTAATATTCACACCCTTACCAAAAAACGTGCCATCCATCATCCAGATAGTGGCACAGCTCAAGTCTTGTAAATTATTTACCATACTAAATGCTATTAATTTAGTGTCAGAGCTATTATCAAACATTATCATACTGACAAAAGCACCATCTTTTAATGGGAACTTTGAGAGGTCAATATTGTCTAGAGTCAGTTTGTCACCTCCATGATAGGAAATTTGCTTACGGTGAACACGGCCAACTTGTTGTTACAAAGCTTTCCTACGAGGTACATGACAAATCGACTCTAGAGGTGTGGAGGCCACAGCATCTTCAAGAATTGAACATGGAGTATCACGGCTATACATTGCTCGCATTTTAACCTCATGACACACTTTATATCTCTCTACTTCACCTGGTTCAGCTGTATGATTGTGAGGTACAGACTTCTGTAAAATATCACCAGTAGGCCTTAATACTGTTGAAGCCCTACCTCTGCAACTTTCAGTTATTTTATACCTACATCCCCAGTACCTTCTGTTTTCCCAATACCTTTCAAGGTAGTATATGTAATTATCCACTACCAGTAACTCTTTCCCTTTCTGGGAAGTAACAGTTTTGTACAAACTACCTACAACTCCTGGGGCTTCCATGTTTACTACTCTAATGGCAATGTGGTGCATAGCACAGCATTGCCATGATTAGCTGTCTAATTTATACTTCATAGCAGCTTGTACCAATTATACTTAAGTGTATTTCTCTACTTTTTACTGTGTGAAATTCTATTTGTCATTGTTATGAGGTGTCGTTCAACTGTAGTTTTGTTTAAATTATATATATATATTTATGCATAATGATGTGCTTATGTTTCCTTTATACATGTACATGACCTTTGTTTACTTTACACATGTACATGACTTAATGGCTATGTGTTCTTATAATTAAATGTTAACTTTTATGCATGTAGTTAACATAATGTAAGAACTAGTTAGGTATAAATGACAGTATTACATGTTAACATGCCCTTCCTTTATAACAATGATGACATCATGAATGACTACCTTAAATGATCTATAATGGATACCTGAACTGCTGTTGCTGAGGGGTATTGCTGTAAGGAATGTAATGACATACAGTCACAATTATATTCCACTACAGGCATTACGTACATCATTGGCCAGCTTAAATATTCTTGCACAAGCATGCCTAACTTATAGAAAATGCGCTTTTGTTTCACTCTGTTATTTAGTGATGTTACACATGTCAACATTTTATGTTGTGCAACGCAGTTTGGATATATCATGTACAATGTGATAGCAGCTTATGTACTGCACACAACAGCAATGTACTTTTTTCACTACTCGTCATATATGCACATGTTGCTTTGCTCATCTCATTCGCATATTAATGTGAACTGTACCACTGATTGCTAATATTAAAACATAGTGCAGAGAGAAGCACCCGTGTGGAAACACAGCAGTCACAGTTCAAAATATCCAAAGGTAAAGTAGGCAGCAAACAACAGGCAGCAGGTAAAATAAATCCAAGTTTAATGCATATACAAACTGGTAAGTGCTTTCGCTATGGAATCATAGCTTCTTCAGACCCTAGTGAAACGACATCTTTACTAAACATTTATATAACACTGTCATAATACACAGACCAATCAAAAGCTAAAACTAATAAAACAATTAAATAGTTAAAGCTGAACTCATTAAAAAAGTGAACCCAACAAAAAGGAAATAGACATTAATTTTCCTTTTCCTTCTAGCTTTTAAAAGAGGTTTCAAAGGTGCAAATTCATTTAAACCTAACCCCATATGAGAATGTAGTCTGACTATCCATCTTGCTTCACCTTCACATCTTTCTGTTTCATTTTCAATGTTACCCAACCTAGCATTATCATATATATCATCTAACACAATCAAAGAAAACCTATATGCATTACCTTGCATCTGAACATGTTTAGCTAAGGCACTGACAGTATTATCTTTATTTATACAACATATATGTTCCCTGATTATGGTCTGAAATTTGGTTTTGCCAATATAAAATGAGCTGCATTGCTCATAGTTGGCTAAATAAACAACATTCACAGCATCACAGTTAGCCATAACATTTAAAGAATATTTCTTCCATGTCTGAGGATGAACAAACTCATCACCCTCTCTAACATACTGACAAAAATTACAAGTACCACACTTTTTGGTACCCTGTCCCCATTGTCCATAACCCGCCTTATCCAGGTAACACAACAACCTCTTTACATTTGCCATATTCCTGTAGTAAAACTTAGCAGATGTGCCATCTAATGTTTCAATAGATTAATCAGAGGTTAAAATATGCCACTTTCTTTTTAATTGCATCGGTGACCTTATTTATGTCACTGGAAAAAGTCACAAGGACTCTTGAAACATTATCCTTCTAACTTGTCTATGTGGGTGCCGGTTGGGGGTCATAAAATAGGGTTTCCCAACACCCTCACTAAGCTGGCAGGCACTACACATACCCTTAGCTATCTCAGTCCTCTTATACCACCTAGCTTCAAAAGCATCCTTCAGAGTCATGATAAATTCCTCAAAATCCTGGTCTTTAACATGTAGCCTAGAGGCCCTTAACATTTGTTCCTTACCACATTCTCAAATACATGGTTTTGATGCATACTGCTACAATGGACAAAACTCGGTTTGTAACAATCCTTCCTATAAAGGCTTGTAATAAGTCTATTACTACCAGGCTCCGTCTTCACTATAACATCCAAATAGGGTATCAGTATGGAACTTAGTGGGAGTGAGCCACAAAATGTCTGTAGTGGAATGAAGGTAGCAAACAACTATGTCTAATTCCATTATGGTGTCAATCCAGACCATAAAAAGGTCATCCACAAACCATCAGTAAAATTTTATTTGATAACCCCACCATCTTGAACTCACTAGAAACTTGCATTCCCATATGGCAATAACAGCATTGGGGTAGCTATTGGCACAAGGTGTGCCCAGAGCTATGCCATACCTCTGATGGTAATATCTATTGTTGAATGTGAAAATGTTATTCTCTAAAACCATCTCAAAGAGAAATACAGTGAAATCAATCTGGCTAGCATCCAAATCACTTCTCATTTCAATAAAATTCTTAACCATTAAAATACCCTGCTGGTTAGGTATCACTGTGAACATTGATACAGCATTGAGTATTACCAAAAGATTGTTATATGGAAACACATCATCCATGGAAAACTCATACAAATCAAAAAGAAATTGCTGTGCATCTTTTAACACAAAGACATGTCCAACATCGGTCTCAACTTTTTCTCTAGATAAATGGGCATAGGATCAGTGAGCCATCCTCCCCCCAGTAACAACAGGTCTAAATGGAGGGTGGCTGATATTCTTATGAATCATGGGTAAACCCTGAAATAATGGAACAAGAGGTAAGTCAACTTTTAGGTACCTGTATAAATCATCAGGAATAGCTCTTCTAACTTGGCATCATGCAGCAAATTATGAACACTACTAATAAAACCATATAACTCAACCTTAGAAACACATCTATAAGTTTCACTATCAGATAACATGGCATTCAAGTTATTATAATAAAATTCATGGTTCATAACAACCACCATAACCTACTTGTCAGCAGATTTTATTATAGTACTTCATTCATTCATAAGAAAGCATAAAACATGCCACTCTTCTGGTGACAATTAACAAACCTGCAACCAATTTATTTATTTTTATTTTACATTTGTTGACTGGGAGAGTCCAACTGGATACATGTCCATTTTCAGGAGAGGCTCAGGGAGAAAAGCTCCACAGATTAAGAACAAACAAGTATTCATAGGAAAATACATGATTTAACAAGATTCTATAGTTTTAAAGTTACAAAGCACGATATTCATTGGTAGTTGCAAGTTTTAACAAAATTCCATAGTTTAAGTTACAGTAAAGTAGTACTTAGAATGTACTGGTTTCCAGTAATAACATTGATTGAGACAAATGCAAGTAAAAGGGGGTTAGGAGTGGATGTTAGGGTCAGTTTTGTGAGATGTGGTTGGGTTTCAAGTTGGAATGTGTATAATTGCAGACTGTTGGTGTGGGTGTTCGCAGGTGAGACACTATAAGGAGGAGTTACAATTCTTCTAGAAGGGATAGAAGTGAAAGGGAGCACAAGAGTGGGTCAGAGGGTGTGTATAATATGGGTCAACCTGGTGGGTAGCAAGGGCATAGCCATGCGAGTTTTAGGCATTCTTTTAGCAGCTTTTTGAATGTAACCATTGAGTTGGCTGAGGTAATAGCAGAAGGTAATGAGTTCCAAATTTTGCCGATGCAGTTAGGGTAGACAAAGTCACCTGCTGTGTTATTGCTTTTGGTCACCTTGATTAGTCCTTTATCACTAGATCAAAGTTGTCTGGTATTAGTTTGTAGTTTAAGTACATTAGATAGTGCTGGGGGGTTTCAGGAAGTAGTAGGAGTTTATGGGCAAAAGAAAGCTGATGGAATGAGAGGAGATTTGGGAATTCAAACCAGTTAAGTTGATTTAGTGAATGACAGTGGCGGGCATGATAGGGGGCACCACTAGCAAATTTGTCAATTTGATTGTAGCAGATGTTAAGCTTGGCCATTTCAGTTTTGGGCAGGCTAGTGAAGATGGGAGCAGCGTAGACTAGTGATGAGAGGAGGTGGGTTTGAGCTATGGTTATTCTAGCAGGTTGGGTTAGAAATGGTTTGTTTTTATAAAGATTGCCCAGTTTTTTGTGAATGTTTTTAATAGATTGATTTATATGCAGATCAAACTTGAGGTTGTTGTCAATGGTCACTGCTAGCAGTTTAGTATGAGTGTCTGGAGAGATGATAGTCCCACCTCTGGACACAATAGTGAATGTGTTGTGCATTGAGATGGATTTGTTTGGTTTAAATAGCAACAGTTTGGTCTTTTTGGGATTAAGTCATAGTTGTTTTTAATAAAACAGGTTTCTATCATTTGGAAGGATTTTTGGGTAATGGAGAGGAGTTCATGTGGGTCATTGGCTGAGCAGACTAATGTTGATTTGTCAGCATATTGTATAACAGTTGTATCTTGGCATATGCTATGGAAATCATTAATGAAGATGCAAAATAGAAGGGGTCCCAGAATGGACCCCTGTATGACAGGTATGATAGGTATGATAGGCAGCAGTGAGGACAGGTTGTTGTCCCATCGAACTGCTTGTTGTCTACCTTGTAAATAGTTTTGGAACCAGGCTAGTGAGTGATCACTAAGGCCAGGATTAGTAAGGGAGTGGAGTAGTTTGGGATGGTTGACCATATCGAAGACTTTTTACAGGTCCAAGAATATGGCAGATGTTAGTTTGCCTAAGTGCCTCATTTGGTTGATGAGATTTGTAAAGGAAAGAAGGGCTGTGGTTGTACTGTGGGCAGGGTGGAATCCATGATGGGTAGGAGAGAGAAGTTGGTTATTAAGTAGGTATGACATAAGTTGGTAATGTACACATTTTTCAAGAATTTTTGCTAGTGGGGACAGGATGGCAATAGGACAATAGTTGGTGAGGTCAGTGGATGTTCCACCTTTATGTAAAGGGATGATGGTAGGAGGTTTTCCAGATTGGTGGGATGGTGCTTTCTGATATAGATCTGATAAGTAGAATAGAGATTGGGTAAGCAAGTTCATTAGCGGCCAACTGGAAGTATTATGCTGGGATGCCATCAACTGCTAGGGTAGTAGGTTTAAGTTTGGATAGTAATTGACATAATTGGTAGGGATGGGATATCTTTCTGTAACACATTATAAATATCATATTCGCACATTCTCAAAGACACTTCTAGAGTAGAATTATTGACAGGAACAAATGTACTGAGTTCACAAAATAAAACATTCTTGGCAGTACCAGTCTCTCCAAATTGTAACTTCAACATAATGCTCGGGCAAACAGTTTCAAATCAAAAATAACATTCACCACATCACAACCTTGTGATGGAATGAAAGGTAAACCTTTACTCAGAATGGACACTTCTGCCTCAGACAGTACCTTCGTAGATATATTGTGTATCAATATTCATCTCTCATGAGCCACATTCTCTTCAAACCGTTGTTCTCCTTTCCTTCATGACTCTTCTTCCACTTCCCCCTCCCTTGACTGCATGTCTATAAGTTCACTTGCAGTCTTGTAAAGGTCTGACTTGTGTAATTGTGCTTGCATAACATATTGTGCTCTGTAGTCTTTGTACTTAGATATGTAGGGGTTGTGTTCTCACTGCAGTCAACTGCATGTGTCTGGTCAGAATAGCAAAAGTGTGCATCCTGCAGTTACCACTCCAACCCTATGAATTGATAGTATTCTGATACTTGCACATGCCTAAAGATACATTTCATGCAGGTCTCCCAACTTCTTCTCTCCAACATGCACTGATGATGTCATTCACTATAAGTTGACCTGCAGCTGTATAAAAATCAGACTTGTACCTTGGAGCTTGCATACAGTACTGTGCTCTGTCGTCTGTGTACTTGGATGGGTAGAGGTTATATTCTCACTGCAGTCAACTGTGTGTGTGTGTGTGTGTGTGTGTGTGTGTGTGTGTGTGTGTGTGTGTGTGTGTGTGTGTGTGTGTGTGTGAGCTGTTGTTTGATATTACAGACAGAATTTTACACCAGCATATGGGACACTGTTGCATTCTCCTCAACAGACACTGCTGATGTCATCAGCTATAAAGTGTTGTCTGAAACATTCCAAATCAGACTTGTTCTGTGGCACTTGCATAATGTACTGTATTCTACAGTCTATGTGCTTAGATAGGTAGGGGTCCTATTCTCACTGCAGTCAGCTGTGTGTGTATGTTTGTCCAGTTGCTTGACATAAGAGAGAGCATTTTATAGCAGCATGCGGTCACTGTTATACTCTCCTCAAGAAACACTGCTGATGTCATCAGCTATAATGTGTTGTCTTAGGTACTACAAGTCAGACTTGTGCTGTGGCACTTGCATAAAGTGCTGTGTTCTGTAGCCTATGTACCTATATAGGTAGGCGTTCTATTCTCACTGCTGTCAACTGTGTGTGTGTGTGTGTGTGTGTGTGTGTGTGTGTGTGTGTGTGTGTGTGTGTGTGTGTTTGTGCACTTGCTTGATGGCACAGAGAGCATTTTACAACAGCATGTGGGATATTGCTTTTAACATCTTCCTTTCTACAGGCTCGGCTGATTAGCTGATGCAGTATACACAACAAGGCAGTGTCAGAGATGTCCTGTAGTCCAAGCACAAGTCATCTCATCCTTTCCAATACAGATTTCAGGAACAGGGCTTGCAGTATATCCACGTATGTCATGGCATGGTTTGCAGGACATGTATATTATTGGTGTGAAACCCCCGTGGTCTGTCCAGCTGCTGCAGGTGTCTGGTGAGTTATATGCAAAAGGAAGCATTATACCATATTAGTGTTCAGATGAGTTTGAGTACAGTGCTGTTATATCCTCCTTAAATCTTTATACAATGACCTAAGTTCTGAGGTGCACAATGTAGCCTTTCCATACCACTGTGGACCCTTGGTCAAAGTTCAGATTGCTATCTAGGTACATTCCCAAATCTTGCATCACCACTTTCATCATAGTGAAAGTGCTGTCAATGGTATATTTACCAGGAAATTCCACTTTGCATAAGACACAAATCCTGGCACATTCTTGTATTTATTAGTAGACTGTGTGGCTTTGGCACCAGTCATTTGTGTTAGCCCCTTTTGTACTATAGTGACATCATTGGTGAACTCAGTGATTGTAACCAATATGCATGAATCAGCAAACTTGGTAAGTTACAAGTCATATTTTGTAGCCTGGACTGTTAAATAGATTCCAAACTGTATAGAGCCCAGTACAGATCCTTGGGCTACACCAGTGGTGACAACTGCAATGGTAGAGGTTGATTCACCAAATTTTACAGTAGGTGGTATGTCTGTGAGGACATTGGTTAACCATCTAGTAACATAAGTGTTAATCCCTATTTGGAAAATTTGTCAATAATACCTAAGTAGGTGGATTGTATCCAAACCCTAGGACAGATCAAGATAGGCAGCATGCACTATGTTACCTTTATGCAGGCTTATCACACAGAAACAATGGACTGTGACAACATCACAGATCACTTATAGTGTGACTCAGAACATACACTTACCTGACACAGTGTGATACACACTTCAACACACCCTCCAGATGGCCTATGTTCCAATAGAAGGGTGTATATCGACATGCATCCATCTGAGTAGGCTAGGAACAGCACCTGATGCATGCATGTATAGACACATCCTGACTGTCCTGATCTTGAGGTAGACCAACATGTCATTATGGACCTTCTCTAATTAGGCACTAGTAATATTCTACCTGTGTGCAACAAATATTTGTGAGTTTTTGATGCTACATCTATGTATGTTACATCTGTCAGATGTCCTCAAAGAGCATCATCCTGTGGAACTTGAAAATGCCAAGGCAGTCAACAGGAGTCCACACTGAGGTATTCACTCTACAATGACAGATGTGGTTATCAACACCTATATCACCAAGTGGGTAGAACAGTGGATCACATACATTGTATCAAAATATGTAGAAATATGCAAAGTGACTTATATCTTGTGCCCATTGATCAAGTGCGCACATCAGGGCTGTCTACTATGCCCTTTCCTACCCATGACTGAAATCACAGATGCCAAGAATGACATACAAATCCTCTGTCCTAACAGGTGTCTGGAGGACTACAGATTGTGGATAATCATTGACTCCAACTGTGGTATTGGTATAATACAGACAGTATCAACACATATCAAAGATTGTTGCCTCAGCCATGACAACACATGAGATAAAACAAACATGTGGTGATTTGTTTCATTATGCAAACAAATGCACAAACCAAGGATCATGTAGATCACATTATCAGCAGACTAGTTGTTATGTGGTCTGTGTCCTGAGGTATATGGTACATGGAATGTCCACCAGCATGTGTCCATGGTGGTTAGTACTTTCTTGCATGTAAGACAACTACTAAGTATATGCAGGACAGCCACATGACAGGCCATAATACCTTCATAGTTCACAGCCTTCACCAAACCAATATCTGAGTACAATGCACCCTTCCTCATGTCCCTCCATACACATCTTCCAATGACGTGTAACTGAAGTGTACCACCTTTTTCACTGTGAGCTGTCCCACATCTATTTGTGATACCTAGGTATTAGTTTTGTTGCATAAACATTACTGTCAGATCGCACGGAACCCCCATCAAGGTGTAATACCAAATACATGTGTGATATCTGTTTTGGTGATGACCGCTCAAGACATACATAGCTGTTTAATGACATTGATGGCATGATTTACATTCGTGACAGTGTAGATTGTGCCATATATATCTCTGCCATACACACCGGTCAACTAGCCTGCAGTGATCATAATGTCAAGTATGTCTCCTCACACCTCCTGCATATGTTAGTGTCAGGAGAGTGTGCTTGATTACACTCATAGATTGCTGACATGTCCTAATATTTGTACAAGTGTGTTATTGCAGAACCATCTGTGCTCACTCAGAAACACATATGTTGTATCAGAGACATGGATATTGCTAGTGGTATTTTTCTGATAATGTCCATGATTATTTGTGATGGTTTTACTTTTGGCCATGAACCTGTATTTGTGTCATACTTGTTGGAAGCCTCTGCTGGGAATACAAGCATATTCAAGCAAATCAGTTTGCAAAGCTTCACAATATACACCCAACCCCAATTGTATTTAACAGCCATGATACATGTTCTCTCTGTTTTTCATGTCTGGATGCTTATATCACATAGACATCCTCCACTGTTATGTCTCCTTGTGTGAAAGTCACATCATATACATTTGTTTCTGTGCAGTCCATACTGTGCCATGTGGAGATGGAACTAGTGCTCCTGCTAAAACTGTCTTCCTTTTTACATTTCCTCATATGCAGTACATTATAATGTTTCACCTGTCCTTCTTCCGTGTGTTCATCCCTAAACTTCATCTGTGTGTCACTATTCAATAAACACACTTCCTATGACTATTTCTTATAAATGGCAGTCCATGTACCCTTACAGACCATTGACACAACTTATACAGACTGCCTGGAATGGGATTCCACAATACTTAGCACCATATACGCTGTCCTGTGCCTGCAACATGTACATTAATATACGAAAAACTCTGAAGGCCCATGTGGCATTACCTGCAATCCTACTAGCCCAGTATGCCAGAGTGTACACATACACTGTCTTGTCCTGTCCTGTCCTTGCAATATAATACATTAATATATGAAAAACCCTAGTGGTCTATGTGGCATTCCATGCAATCCCGCTAGCCCAGTATGCTGGAGTGTACACATACACTGTCCTGTCCCCATAACATAATACATTAATATATGAAAAACCTTGGTGGTCCATGTGGCTTTCTATGCAATCCCACTAACCCAGTTTGCTATGCAGTAACTAAGTTCACTATATGTGTTGCTTTACACAGTTTCCTGGCTGCCACAAAACCCTGCTTCTTTACGTTTGAAAGTGAGCCATGGAATGAATATTCATTAAGCACTACTGCTCACCACACAAACGTGAACTCTGTAGGCTTCGCACAAAGCCTACCCAGAGTTTATTGAATCCCAGGGCATATCTAAAATGTCACACAATAACCTGATAAATATGGATGTTATATATTGTAATAGGACAGGTGGGTATTCTGAATCAGTGCTTTAGTGGGAGTTGCATTTAATAATGTTGTGTTTCCTGGATTAAAAGTCTCTGTTAGTATTTATAGTGTTTTGAAAGTATGTTATTTGGTATAAAAGGCAAAAATTAGTAAAAAGAATGTTTATAATTGAATTTTGTGTCTATATTCAAATAATGGGATTGTTTTTGTTTTTGTTTTTATTTTTATCATTTATATAACTGTGGCAGACGTTAGTTTTGAGTTTTCTGATGAAGACCTGTATGAAAAAGATGTGGACAGATGTTCTGAAAACAATTGTTTTTATTGCAGTCAAGAATGTAGTTTCATTTTTAAGTTTTTTTTTTACAAGTGATTTGAATTTTAACACACTGCAACTTTAAGATTTTTATTTTGATTTCTATACAGTATTTCTATACTGTATAATTAAAAAGAATCTAGCTGTTGCATTACACTGGGTGATTATTTCATTCAGAAATAGCAGTTATGTAAATCTTATTTAATTTGCTTCTTATTTGTGTATTAACTTACCAAACAGATGACTTCCATTGTTAGTGTTCTAAGTTTGATTTGAGTTTGGAGCTCCGAGTGTGAGTGTGTGTGTGTGTGTGTGTGTGTGTGTGTGTGTGTGTGTGTGTGTGTGTGTGTGTGTGTGTGTGTGTGTGTGTGTGCGTGTGTGTGTGTGTGTGTGTGTGTGTATGTCTGTGTGTGTGTGTGTGTGTGTGTGTGTGTGTGTGTGTGTGTGTGTGTGTGTGTGTATAAAAGCGTCAGATGGCTCCCTTAGTTCATCTGCAACAGTCCCAGAAATGGGAGGTAGAGGTGGCAGACTTCTCTGCATGGACTGAGTGTTCTATCCCTGCTGAATGTTATTTATTTATTTTATTGGCATTTGTTTACTGAGATAGTCCACTGGGCCATTGAGAGACCATTTTCAGAGAAGGCCCAGGGGGGAAAAACTTCACAGAATATAAGAAAATATAACAAATATGAAAAATTTGTTGAAATAGCACACAGTAAATAAAATGAAAAGCAAGCAAATAACATATGGGTATTAGACAAAATGAATGAATATTAGACATTTTGGTGAAAATTCACATAGATGTTCAGAAAATGGGAATTAAATAGTTATACAAAAATACAGGAAGAAAGCAGTCATAGTATGTTATTGTATACAATTACTACAAGTTAATAATATAGAATGAAATAGTGGTTAAGCTTTAGAATAAAGTGATTTTATGTAATGCAGGAAAAGTTATAGGCATTTGCTAACTAAGGAGGAAAAAGAGACAATATCGAGTATAAGGTGTGGAAAATGTGAGGGGAGCTATAGAAGTGGAAGTGGTCAGGACTTAAAAGTTGGGGGGGTCAAATATTAGTTGCATTTATTTAAAAAGTAGTCTGCTGAACATTATTAATTGTGTTTATTTAAAACTTAGTCTTCCTTCATAAAGGCTATTTTTTTAGTGAAACCAATTCAGCTATGATGCACTGATGAGCCCCTAAGATAGAGACACAGGCATATGCTTCTTGTTGTCATGCATCTGAGTACCTGCATGCATGTTGTAATGGATTGGTGTCCATCTATGAATTGTTTTTTTTTCTGCCTTTACTTGATACTTGTTGGGACGGGCTCTAGCTCCTGCAACCCTTTACAGAAGAACAAAAGTATTAGAAAATTAATGAGAAAATGTTTTTGACCTTTGCAGATTCCATTAAGATGCACTTTAGTGCCATGTTTTATTCTTTCCCAGTGACACTTGACCACAGACTTATGACCTTCTCCTTTAAACTCTCAGATAACTCAATAGATAAGCCCACCAAATTTAAAGACTGTAATCATGTCAACCACAACCTACTGTAGGATACAATCTCAGAATTCACTTGTACTATACCACCCCTGACTGATGACTTTGATACAGCAGCAAGTTTCACCAAGGAATTCTACACCCATTTAGAAAAAATGCCTAGCACTAGCAGTCCCTACTAGAACCAAATAACATGGGAAATTCAAAAATAAGCTTAACAGTTATATAGCAGATGCAAAAGTCCTCTTCCCAAGGAAAATATCGAACGTCCACTAAAGCAGTCAATGAACTTAGGCTGGAATCTGAAGCCAAATATAATTATAAGTCCTCCATTAGCAATGTTAGAAGATGAACAAGCATTACTTTACATTACTCTAAACTTATTCATAACGATGCCTCCTGTTTTGACCCAGTAGACATTACCAATATCCTTTCAAACAAATTTAATGCCAGCTTCATCAGTGAGACTTCTCTTCAAAGCTCTGAAGTACTTGAATCCTGTTCTCCCTAGTTATCACTAAACATCATTTACTGAAACAATAACCAAAACTAAAAATCCTTCCTTCATGAAACAATATACCTGATAGTTTAATTAAACATGTTAAATAAGCCTATGCAGATCCATTCCTTAAAATGTTTTCTCTATATATTTATTTATTGAGTTTTATAATAACTTCATCATGACAGAGTATTGTTGAATCACAATGCAGCTGTAATAATACTGTCACATACATTATATTACATATAAGTGCTATCAAAACTATAAATATAATAACAGCAAAACCTCTTTCACTTTTGCTCAGACCTTGCAAATCATTATTATTGTTGTCATTTAATATAATGAAATAAAGCCATATTATAGTATCTAAACTCTGCAAAGTCATGCTTATATCTTAAATCTCGAACAGCATTACAATCCCCAGCATAAGTCACCCCACCTCATCCTCACTTCCAAAATTCATTAACTACCCCTTATTCATCCCACCCTCACTCTTTAACTATGCCACCTATGACCAACACCTAACTCCTCCATTATCAAAGCAAATCTAGGGTATTCATACAATATGACTTAGCCTTCTCCAAATACCTATAAACCATAATAAACATTGCCTCTCACCTACTATGCAGTGGTGATATCAACCACAACCCAGGTGCAATAGCAAGTCCTACAAATTGCCAGAATCAGCCACGACCAATACTAGCCTACCTAAGAGAAAATCCGATATTCTAATACTAAATCATAACATAAGAAGCATCCTTAACAAAACCACTGAGCTCCATGCAACCATACCATTATATATACCTGACATTATCTTCCTCACAGAAACATGGCTTAAACCACACATTAAAAATGAAGAAGTACTTCCCCCTGGTTATAGCATATTATGAAAAGACCGTACAGCTAAAATAGGAGGTGGAGTCGCTCTCCTATATCAGAACAATATCAATGTTGAACTATTTAATATAGAAATCTCTGCATTTAATAATGCAGAGAGCCTACTTGCTAAGGTAAGACTATATGCACAAAAACAGTTAAATATCTTAGGATCATATATCCCTCCAGGAGATAACATCAAAACCCTAGAATCTCTTTTCCAATGGACATAAGAAACCCTCCCCCATGAAACCATTGTACCAGGCGCCTTTAATATTGATTGGACCTCACTTAAATCACCCCTCAAATCATATTAACCTTTATGGATTCTCACAGCTTATACAAAACCCTAATAGGGTAGGCAAAACCTCAAAAAAAAGAATCAATACTAGACTGGATTCTCACCAACCGCCCATCTTCCACCCATAATTTTGGTACACTACCAGACATTCTAAGCTACCACCTCCCAACCTTCTTCATCAGAGACCAAACTAAACACACTAGAACTAGCTCGCTTAAACACATCAGAGACACTAAAAACTTCAGGGCTGATGACCTTATTACACCTCTTAAACACTCTAACTGGTCCCCTCTTTTAACACTTCCTTTAGATGAAGCAGTTGAGTATTTCAAGACTATCCTCTTAGGCCTTCTCAACCAACTTACTCCACCAAGGCAGATCCGCGATAAACCATCTATTCCCCATGGCTTACCAAGAGAACTAGGCAACTTATGAAAAAATGGGACAAAGCATGGGATACCTGGTGCAAAAAATAAACTGCTCCTAAAAGGCAAACATTCCTACAACTAAGAAACACTGTAAAAAAGCAAATCAGACTAGATAAACAAAAATACTATACTGAAATTCAAACTAAGCATAATACCAATCCACAAAAGTTCTGGGCCACTATAAACAGTATTCTCCAACCAGGTAAATCATCAACTCCTCATCCAAACATAGACACCACCTCTTTAAACACAGCCACCCAATTCAATGAGTTCTTTACTAACTTTATATTAAAGCTGTCAAAAGACCCACACTCCTCAACCCCCACTATACTATATAACCCATCAAATAATGCTAACTCCTTCATCCTTCAACCTGTACCAACATACACAATCTATAGACACTTAACCAAACTTAAAACTACCACCTTAGCAGTAGGCAAACTACCTGCCAAATTCCTACAAATAGTCACCAAAGCCATTTCCTACCCAGTCTCTGTAATCATTAAGAGATCAATCTCAGAACAAAAGGTGCCACTTCTCTGGAAAATCTCCTGCATTATACCAATTCACAAAGGGGACAACTTCGCTGACCTAACAAACTACTGTCCTATAGCTATACTTTCCTCACTGGCTAAAATAATGGAAAAATGCATTCACACCTAGGTCCTAATACATCTCCTCTCTAACAATCTTCTTGCCGAAACTCAACATGGATTCCACCCCAACCATAGCACTAGCACTGCACTCATCCATTTTAGTAACCTAGTAAATATGCAGCGCAACAACGGCCAACTAGTGTCTGCAGTTTTCCTTGATTTATCAAAAGAGTTTGATACAGTCTCCCATACAAAACTAATAACATCACTCTCAGAATTAAAACTAACTACCCCCACTCTATTATGGTTTTAGGACTATCTCTCCCAATGCCAACAAACTGTTCAGTGGAAAAAATCCCTTTCCCCCTACTTCCTGTAAAACTAGGAGTACCCCAAGGATCAGTCCTAGGACCCCTACTTTTCACTATATTTACAAATAATCTTCACAAAGCCACCCCCCCAGCAAACCTGGTTCAATACGCTGATGACTCCACCCTAATCTGCTCTGCCCCCACGCTCCAACAACTACAGCTCAAGACCCAAGATGCCTTTACATCCAATGAAACCTGACTGATAGACTCCCTGCTAATACTAAATCCTAAAAAGACTCGACTTATGCACTTTCATCCTTCCAAAGCAGTAGCACCTACGCCCCATTCTCTATTTCTGCATTAGATAATACCCCTGCCCCCCCGTCACACAAACCAAATTACTAGGGTTCATTATTGGCAATAATATGAAACTTGACAAACACATAGCTCATACAATAACCAAAATCAACAAAAAACAAGGTACTCTTTGCAGATGTAAAAACTTCCTAACCAGCAACAGTAAAGTTACCCTAGGTCATACCCATCTTCTCTCTACTTTACTGCATGTGTCTCCTGTCCTAATTAATTTAAACAAGAGCGATTTAAACAAGCTATCAGTATGCTACAACAAAATAGCAAAATTTGCCATAAACCCCTCCTACCGCACCCACCACTGTCAGGCCCTTAAACAGCTTTCCTGGCTTGAAATCCCTAACACCTTAGCTCTAGACCAACTTCTTCTAGCTCATCAACTACTGTACCAACCTGACAAAACTCCAGCCTTACAAGACCTGATCACACTCTACTCCAATAACCGAGAACATAGATCTACTAACAAGGCACTAAGCGCAATCTCCAAAAGCCATTAAAGCTCTGGTGACTCGCTCTATTCTAGCAACATTGCCAAGACTTGGAACTCCTTACCATTGGAAATCAGGGTACAACCTAACAAAACCATCTTAAAAAAACAGCTTATTTCCCACCTAAACAAATCCTGGACATGCAGCTGCCTAGCACCTGACTGACATATTCTAACACCTTTCCCCTACCCACTTCCCAACCTCGTCTTTAACACTCCCACAGATGCACTATATATTATCACACGTTACTTGTAACTGCATAGCACCTGGCTGACATATTCTAACTCCTTTCCCCTACCCTATATCCAACCTCCTCTTTAAAATTCCAACAGATGCACTATATATTATCGCATATTACTTTTAACTGCCTAGCACCTGGCTGAAATATTCTAACTCCTTTCCCCTATTCACTATCCAACCTCCTCTTTAAAACCCCCACAGATGCACTATATATTATCACACGTGACTTGTAACTGCCTAGCACCTGGCTGACATATTCTAACACCTTTCCCCTACCCACTATCCAACCTCCTCTTTAAAACTTCCACAGATGCACTATATATTATCACACGTTACTTGTAACTGCCTAGCACTTGGCTGACATATTCTAACACCTTTCCCCTATTTATATCCAACCTCCTCTTTAAAACTCCCACAGATGCACTATATATTATCACACATTACTTGTAACTGCCTAGCACCTGGCTGACATATTCTAACACCTTTCCCCTACCCACTATTCAACCTCCTCTTTAAAACTCCCACAGATGCACTATATATTATCACATGTTACTTGTAACTGCCTAGCAACTGGCTGACATATTCTAACTCCTTTCCCCTACCCACTATCCAACCTCCTCTTTAAAACTCCCCCAGATGCACTATAGATTATCACACATTACTTGTAACTGCCTAGCACGTGGCTGACATATTCTAACTCCTTTCCCCTATTCACTATCCAACCTCCTCTTTAAAACTCCCACAGATGCACTATATATTATCACACGTTACTTGTGACTGCCCAGCACCTGGCTGACATATTCTAACTCCTTTTCCCTATTCACTATCCAACCTCCTCTTTAAAACTCCCACAGATGCACTATATATTATCACATGTTACTTGTAACTGCCTAGCACCTGGCTCACATATTCTAACTCGTTTGCCCTACCCAATGTCCATCCTCCTCTTTAAAACTCCCACAGATGCACTATATATTATCACACGTTACTTGTAACTGCCTAGCACCTGGCTGACATATTCTAACTCCTTTCCCCTACCCACTATCCAACATCCTCTTTAACACTCCCACAGATGCACTATATATTATCACACGTTACTTGTAACAGCCTAGTACCTGGCTGACATATTCTAACACCTTTCCCCTTACCCACTGTCCAACCTCTTTAAAACTCCCACAGATGCACTATATATTATCACATGTTATTTGTAACTGCCTAGCAACTGGCTGACATATTCTAACTCCTTTCCCCTACCCACTATCCAACCTCCTCTTTAAAACTCCCGCAGATGCACTATATATTATTAAGCATTACTTGTAACTGCCTAGCAACTAGCTGACATATTCTAACACCTTTCCCCTATTCACTCTCCAACCTCCTCTTTAAAACTCCCACAGATGCACTATATATTATCACACAATACTTGTAACTGCCAAGCACCTGGCTGACATATTCTAACTCCTTTCCCCTATTCACTATCCAACCTCCTCTTTAAAACTCTCACAGATGCACTATATATTATCACACGTTACTTGTAACTGCCTAGCACCTGGCTGACATATTCTAACACCTTTCCCCTATTCACTATCCAACCTCCTCTTTAAAACTCCCACAGATGCACTATATATTATCACACGTTACTTGTAACTGCCTAGCACCTGGCTGACATATTCTAACTCCTTTCCCCTATTCACTATCCAACCTCCTCTTTAAAACTCCCACAGATGCACTATATATTATCACACGTTACTTGTAACTGCCTAGCACCTGACTGACATATTCTAACTACTTTCCCTACCCACTATCCAACCTCCTCTTTAAAACTCCCACAGATGCACTATATATTATCACATGTTACTTGTAACTGCCTAGCACCTGGCTGACATATTCTAAAGCCTTTCCCCTACCCACTATCCAACCTCGCCTTTAAAACTCCCACAGATGCACTATGTATTATCAAACGTTACGTGTAACTGCCTAGCACCTGGCTGACATATTCTAACACCTTTCCTCTTACCCACTATCCAACCTCTTTTAAACTCCCACAGATGCACTATATATTATCACACGTTACTTGTAACTGCCTAGCACCTGGCTGACATATTCTAACACCTTTTCCCTATTCACTATCCAACCTCCTCTTTAAAACTCCCACAGATGCACTATATATTATCACACGTTACTTGTAACAGCCAAGCACCTGGCTGACATATTCTAACTCCTTTCCCCTATTCACTATCCAACCTCCTCTTTAAAACTCCCACAGATGCACTATATATTAGCACACGTGACTTGTAACTGCCTAGCACCTGGCTGACATATTCTAACACCTTCCCCTACTCACTATCCAACCTCCTCTTTAAAACTCCCACAGATGCACTATATATTATCACACGTTACTTGTAACTGCCTAGCTCTTGGCTGACATATTCTAACTCCTTTCCCCTACCCACTATCCAACCTCCTCTTTAAAACTCCCACAGATGCACTATATATTATCACACATTACTTGCAACTGCCTAGCACCTGGCTGAGATATTCTAACACCTTTCCCCTATTTACTATCCAACCTCCTCTTTAAAACTCCCACAGATGCACTATATATTATCACACATTACTTGTAACTGCCTAGCACCTGGCTGACATATTCTAACTCCTTTCCCCTACCCACTATCCAACCTCCTCTTTAAAACCTCCCACAGATGCACTATATATGATCACACATTACTTGTAACTGCCTAGCACCTAGCTGACATATTCTATCTCCTTTCCCTTACCCGCTATCCAACCTCCTCTTTAAAACTCCCACAGATGCACTATATATTATCACACGTTACTTGTAACTGCCTAGCACCTGGCTGACATATCCTAACACCTTTCCCCTATTCACTATCCAACCTCCTCTTTAAAACTCACACAGATGCACTGTATATTATCACATGTTACTTGTAACTGCCTAGCACCTGGCTGACATATTCTAATTCCTTTCCCCTATTCACTATCCGACCTCCTCTTTAAAACTCACACAGATGCACTATATATTATCACGTTACTTGTAACTGCCTAGCACCTGGATTACATATTCTAACTCCTTTCTCCTACTCAATATCCAACTTCCTCTTTAAAACTCCCACAGATGCACTATATATTATCACACATTACTTGTAACTGCCTAGCACCTGGCTGACATATTCTAACTCCTTTCCCCTACCCACTATCCAACCTCCTCTTTAAAACTCCCACAGATGCACTATATATTATCACATGTTACTTGTAACTGCCTAGCACCTGGCTGACATATTCTAACACCTTTCCCCTATTCACTATCCAACCTCCTCTTTAAAACTCCCACAGATGCACTATATATTATCACACCTTACTTGCAACTGCCAATCACCTGGCTGACATATTCTAACTCCTTTCCCCTATTCACTATCCAACCTCCTCTTTAAAACTCCCACAGATGCACTATATATTATTACACGTTACTTGTAACTGCCTAGCACCTGGCTGACATATTCTAACTCCTTTCCCCTACCCACTATCCCACCTCCTCTTTAAAACTCCCACAGATGCACTATATATTATCACATGTTACTTGTAACTGCCTAACACCTGGCTGACATATTCTAACACCTTTCCCCTATTCACTATCCAACCTCCTCTTTAAAACTCCCACAGATGCACTATATATTATCACACCTGACTTGCAACTGCCAATCACCTGGCTGACATATTCTAACTCCTTTCCCCTATTCACTATCCAACCTCCTCTTTAAAACTCCCACAGATGCACTATATATTATCACACGTTACTTGTAACTGCCTAGCACCTGGCTGACATATTCTAACTCCTTTCCCCTACCCAATATCCAACCTCCTCTTTAAAACTCCCACAGATGCACTATATATTATCACACATTACTTGTAACTGCCAAGCACCTGGATGACATATTCTAACTCCTTTCCCCTACACACTATCCCACCTCCTCTTTAAAACTACCACAGATGCACTATATATTATCACATGTTACTTACCAACTCACTGTCGCCTTCTCCCCACTGCCCCATCTATACCCACTAACTCTACCCTAGACTAAGTTGAACAGCTTTCCCTTAAAATGTCAATGCGCCTCATATGAACTTGTCTATATTCTCCTCCTTTTTTAGTTTTTCCTCTCTTGTCTTATCTTCAGCACATCTTCAAGATTATCTACTAAACATGCTGTATGAACAATAATCAAATGTTGCTACCTGCTATACTTTTTATTGTATGTCTAAACCACTATGCTTATATAAATATTTTATGCAATCATGTTATTGTCTGCTATACTTTTATAATTGAATGTGTAAATATCTTATGTATAGTATGTTAGCAATTGTTCTGGAGCTTTTCTCCCCAGGCCTTCTCTTTAAACAAATATTAAATAAATAAATAAATAAATAAAAATAAATAAATACACACAATTCTATCTATACAGCTAACAAAAAATTTGTAACTAACAACACTATATACTAACTTACTACAATGCAGCTCACCTGTGTAAGTAAAGATATAATATAATTAGATATTGTTATCACAGATATTAATTACTGTATAATATAAATTAACATTTGTTCTTAAACTAGACTGAATCAAATTTGATTTAAATTGATTTGAAATAAATTAGTTTAGGCTGAAGGAAGAGTCAGGACCCCATAAATATATCTAAACACATATTATATCTATATTTTGATTTTGTATAAGGTGTATGACAATCTGTGGTGGTGCAGTGGTAGCATTGTTGCCTCACAGCAAGAGGTTCTCCAGTTCGATTCTCAGCTAGTATGCAGGGAGTGCTTTCTGTGTGGAGTCTGCATGTTCTCCCCACGGGTCAAGTGGCGTTCCAAAAGACATGAGAGAATGGGTGTACTTTTGTTGAAGGTTGGGCGTCGAGCTGGCAACTTGGCATCATGAAAATCTACTGCCAATCATTAGCGGACTGGAGTTCTGCTGTGGCGGCCCCTAACTGGGAAAAGCCAAAAGACAACAACAACATAAGGTGTACAACACACCACTAAGTCTGTGTCACTATATTGCCTACATAGGATAGCAAACAATGTCATGTAGGGATCCCACTTACTAAAAATAAGGATTCCTTACCTTTTTTTATAGCAATTTGTTCTTCTGCTTTATAGACATCTTTCAAAATTTGTCAACATGGCAATGTCTAGTAATGGCCTTTTTGTTGACAGAAAAAAAATATTATAGAATAGGGAATATTGGAGTCTGCATGTCCTCCCTGTGGGTTGAGTGGCATTCCGAAAGACATGCGTGAATGGACGTGCCTTCGTTGAAGGTTGGGTGTCAAGCTGGCAACTTGGCACCGTGAAAATCTACTGCCAATCATTAGCGGACCAGAGTTCTGCTGTGCTGACCCCTAACCGGGAAAAGCCGAGAGACAACAACAACAACAACATAAGGTGTACAACACACCACTGAGTCTGTGTCACTATATTGCCTACATAGGATAGCAAACAATGTCATGTAGGGATCCCACTTACTAAAAATAAGGATTCCTTACCTTTCTTTATAGCAATTTGTTCTTCTGCTTTATAGACATCTTTCAAAATTTGTCAACATGGCAATGTCTAGTAATGGCCTTTTGCTGACAGAACCATTAAAAATATTATAGAATAGGGACTATTGGAGTCTGCATGTCCTCCCCACGGGTTGAGTGGTATTCTGAAAGACATGCATGAATGGACCTGCCTTCGTTGAAGGTTGGGTGTCGAGCTGGCAACTCGGCACCATGAAAATCTACTGCCAATCATTAGTGGACCGGAGTTCTGCTGTGGTGACCCCTAACCGGGAAAGCTGAAAGACAACAACAACAACAACATAAGGTGTACAACACACCACTGAGTCTGTGTCACTATATTACCTTCATAGGATAGCAAACAATGTCATGTAGGGATCCCACTTACTAAAAATAAGGATTCCTTACCTTTCTTTATAGCAATTTGTTCTTCTGCTTTATAGACATCTTTCAAAATTTGTCAACATGGCAATGTCTAGTAATGGCCTTTTTGCTGACAGAACCATTAAAAATATTATAAAATAGGGAATATTCCACTCTGCGACAATATTGTAAATTGGCAACCATCACCTTTCTGCCTCAGTGGTGTGTTATACATTTTCCATCCTTGCACAAATTTTCATCCAGAATTAAAGTAACAGGGAGACTTTCCAAAAAAATATGGCCATAGGAGGGCTCACAATCCATGAATGTACTATGCCAGCAATGGATGGGATTGTCTAAACCTTAACAGACAATTTATCAGGAGTCAAAAAACACAATTGTAGACTTTGCACTTAAGGTCCAGCTTCACAGCAAATTCCAACATCAAAAACAGATGATCCGGACCACCAGGCTGATAAAAAAACAGTAGTTTAATAAAATGCAGTAGGTAATAAAATACAGTAGGTTAGCGCTTTCAGGTTTAAAAATCTCTTCAGACAGCATACAAAAGTTATGAACACCTTTTAAAATACATAACAGCAAATCAAAGACTCAGTAAAAAGCCCTCCTCTTTTTTAAAAAAGGCTTGATAGGAATAACACTATTCAGACCAGGTGCTCTATCAGTACCCAGATTGATTATCCATCTAGTTTCACTACATTCTGTTATATTTCTCAAATCACCCTCCTTCTGGTTGGATGAATAACCTGCAAAACCATAAAAGAAAATAGATGCCCAGGGTACTACTTTACATGCTGATACAGGGCATTATGTATATTGGCTGTGCGTATAGCTGACATATGTTGTAACACCCTGTCTTTCAATCTACATTTCATTTTACCGACATAAAATGAACAACATTGCATTCAGTCAGCCAAGTATATAATATTGCTGGTCAAACAGTCAGCATATTGTTTCAATGAATAGCTCTTTCCAGACAGTAGAAGAATGAATGTGTTGTTATGTCTACTATACTGACAAGCTTTGCAGTGTCTACAGAGGAATGTCCCTTGTCGCCCCATGACAAGTTTCCTAACCCCCTGTTGGTCTGTACAGAGCAAATCCTTTAAATTCTTACTACATTTGAAACAAAATATGGGTTCCTGAGTTATGAATGTCTTCACTCTATCATCAGTTAACAAGATTTTCCAGTTTTGCAGGATAATGTCACATATGCCCCCCACATTGTTACTATAATTCAAAGTAACTTGAAGGGGCTGTCTGCTTATATCAGTCTCCCTGTCATGCACCTGTACATTCAAAGAAAAAAGATAACACCAACACCGTGATGTAGATAAAAACAGGAATAACTTGTTTCTTGCAACTCAGATAGATGTTGCTGTGATACATTTTTAAAATTTGGTATATAAGCCATCATATACCAATGCTTTCTAATGATGTTCTGTATTTTATCTGTATTAGCATCATAAGATATCACAGCAACATCTATCCTTTGACGATAAAAATCAGCCCAACTTAAAGCTACAATTATGTTATAAGGAGCAAAAGAAGTGCTTAGTTAATACAAAAATACAAAAGTTTGGCACTCAAAAATGTTTTAATTGTAGCTTTTGTAAATACATCTTCACTGGGACTTATTTTCTACATCCTATTAAACGGAACAATTTTTGTTTTAGAAATCATGGTTGTTGCAACACAATGAATACAATTTATATAGCTATGTGCATGCAATGTAATGCATTTTATATAGGTAAAAGTAATAGAAAATTAAAGGATAGAATATGTGAACATCTATCTGAAATCAGAAGAGAGTAAGAAATGAATGCACTTTATTGGCACATTAAACAAACAGATTCTTCACATAGTTTTAACTTTTGTATAATGCAAAATATTTATCAAGCTGTTAGATGGGGTGATTTGATTAATTATACTGAGTTGCAAAAAAATAAATGGATTTTAAGGTTTAAAGCATATCAATTTCCAGGCTTAAATGAATTTTTTTAGCTTGAAACCTGCTTTAAAGGAAATCAGAAATAAACTCTGATAAGTTCCTTTAAATTTGTTCTGTCTTTGTCAGATGACTTTGATGGATGATATAAATAAGTTGGTTGTATTTTAAACTCATTTGCCTAACGAAGCCTTATGGTGAAAGTCTAAGTACTAGCGTTCTTGAAGAATAAAAGTTATTCCTGTTTTTATCTACATTGTGGTGTTGGTGTTATCTTTTTTCTTTGAATTTGGACATTTTGGATACACCAGCTTTATCTACGAGGTGGCCCTGTTCTTTTGAATAATGCACCTGCTCATTTCCAGAAAACCGGGGTTTGCAGTGTTCAACCTCTCTTCTTTACTTTTATTAAATGCCCGCTGTATTATGTTCTGATTATATCCCCTTGCTTTTAAATTCACCATCAATTCTGCAGACTTCTCTCTATATGTCTCTTCATTAGTACATAACCTAGATGTTCGAAAAAATTGTCTCTGAGCAATACAGACCAGTACAGACCAACAGGGGGTTAGGAAACCTGTCATGGGGTGACACGGGACATTCCTCTGTAGACACTGCAAAGCTTGTCAATATATCAGATGCAACAACATATTCATCCATCCACTATCTGGAAAGAGCTATTCATTGAAACAATATGCTGACTGTTTGACCAGCAATATTATACACTTGGCTGACTGAATGCAATGTTGTTCATTTTATGTTGGTAAAATGAAATGTAGATTGAAAGACAGGGTGTTACAACATATGTCAGCTATACGTACAGCCAATATACATAATGCCCTGTATCAGCATGTAAAGTAGTACCCTGGGCATCTATTTTCTTTTATGGCTTTGCAGGTTATTCATCCAACCAGGAGGGGGGTGATTTGAGAAATATAGACTTCCGCGATGATGCAGCGGTAGTGTTGTTGCCTCACAGCAAGAGGTTCTCCCATTCGATTCTTGGCTGGAGTGTGGGGAGTGCCTTTTGTGTGGACTCTGCATGTCCTCCCCGCGGTTGGGTTGCCATTCGAAAGACATGCGTAAATGGGCGTGCCTTAGTTGAAGGTTGAACGTTCAGCGGGCACCTCAGTGTTCGTGAAAATCTACTGCCAATCATTAACGGACCGGAGTTCTACTGTGGCGACCCCTAACCGGGAAAAGCCGAAAGACAACAATAACAGAATGCAGTGAAACTAGATGGATAATCAATCTGAGTGCTGATAGAGCACCTGGTCTGAATGTGTTATTCCTATCAAGCCTTTTTTTAAAAAAGAAGAGGGCTATTTACTGAGTCTTTGATTGGCTGTTATGTATTTTAAAAGGTGTTCATAACTTTTGTATGCTGTCTGAAGAAGGGTTTTTTAAACCTGAAAGCGCTAACCTACTGCATTATATTACCTACTGCATTTTATTAAACTACTGTTTTTTTATCAGCCTGGTGGTCCGGATCGTCTGATTTTGTTGTTGGAATTTATCAGGAGTCATAAACAACCACAGTATACATTTTCATGCAAAAACAGCCTATCTAGTGGAAGATGTAACTTTCTTTGTGAACTGCATTACCTGCATAATCCTATCTTCAATCCCCCCTTACCCTTTAAGTCATGAATACCCTTCTTAAATTCTAGTGTTAGGTTGCAATATGATTATGTCAGATTGCTTATTAAATGAAACAGTGATGCCCCTTTTGCCGGTAATGGTGCCAGGTTGCTGGCAAATACATCTCCCAAGGGCAAATCTAGTATAGACTTTAGTTAATGCCAATAAAGTGCATATCCTTATAAAGTCCATTAATGTCTTTATACCCTGACCTGAGTATAACTGAGCAGATAATTTAAAACTATATTCCAGCACACTTGCCATGGAAAATATTACATTACATCCTGAAACTTAGAATAGGCTCCACACAGAAATAACATAACCTACCTGGTCAGATACAGTTTCCTCATAATGGTGCATTTCTCATTTGATAAGATGTTTATGTATTGTGAATGAGCTATATAGTGTGCTTTGGCAAAATAATCTAAAGAGATTGCAAAAAGTAGATGTTATTTGGCATATTTTTCTCAGGCATCTTTTACCCAAAGAAAAGGATGCATATTAGAATGAGATTGTTTACCGTATGAATGATCCATGAGGGACACTGCTCAGGTATATAAAAATCACTAAAGGGATGTAGGATAGTTGCCTGGTAGGCTATCCCTAGATTAGGAAGTTGGAATCAACTGTGAGATTGAGAAGCGTAATGTATAGATAGCGTGTCTTTGGGGGGAGCAGAGGACCATGAGAATTGCCGTAGGGCCTTGTCTCATTTCCTCATTACCGTGTATGGAATCCTTAATTGAAGCCCCTGAAGAATGTAGAGTATTTTAGGATATAATATAATTTTAATTAAAAGAAGATTAAGTTCCAATGTGACATTCCACAGCTTCCATTTTTTAATATGACAGACAATATACTGTTGAATAATTTGGATATTTGCATCTCTGCTCATAGCTGGTAAATTGGCTAAAGTAATATGTAAATATTTCAAAAAGAGGGGATTTAATGTAAAATTATACTGGTAGTCCTGCATTTGAGCTAGACTTACCCTGGCCGAGATGAATATAAATTTGGAAGGATTAAGTTTATATCCTGATATTGATTGTAAACTATTAAAGATTTGTGGCAAATTAGTCCAAAACACAAGAAGATCATCAGCAAAGACAGACGTTCCTGCTTTATCATTGCTAGTGGGCTGACTGGTAGGGTTTTTATTAAGACTGTCCCTTAATGAATGGGCTAGGGGTTCTATAACTAAAATAAACAAAACATATATTCAATTTCTGTCTATCTTAGTGAATGCCTCAATTGTGGAGAATGGTAAGTATATTGACAAGACGATGGTACAGAGCAAGTAGCAAGGATTTTCAAGGACATATCAGACACCCACATTTTAAGTAACTTGGCTATAGGGGATACAACAAAAGGGTTTCTCAAATGTCATATCACAACACAATACAATACAATTAAAATTCTCTGAAAGTACTAAGGATCCTTTAATATTGCCTTGTATATATTGCAATATACCTTGACCTCATTTAACCCTATCTGCAGGGAGAGATATAGGGGCATCAAAGTTATTACCCTCCTGTTGATCTTTAGTGTAACTCCAGACATTGTCCCTCCTGACCGGGTGAAAGCATCTAGTTGTTTTACTTAACAAAGGCTATTCTAAACCAGTATAGGTACCTGTTTCGTTTTGGCTCCAGTGAGTGCTGATGAAATTTGAAACCCCATGTAGCTAATGTAGCATGCTCTGTGCCTGAAAGATGGCTTTCCTGAAGTAATATAGTATTTTCCTGAGTCAAGTTCTCACTCGACTAGAAAATTAATAATTAATTCAACTGCTCTGATTTTTAACCATTTAATAATCTATATCAGCAAGGTCAGCCATTTGTTCAGCCCAGCTAAATGCCATTGCTGCAGGAAAAAAAGTTGTCCTTACAGGATCTGGTACAAAAGACTCTCTACCTAAGTTCCATGTCCCTTTAGATGAATATTCTTACATTCATCTGCTGTTCTCCATTATTTATTGAAACTTTCATCAATATAAAATTCACCCCAGTGACTCCACATGAACAATTTCCCAACAAAAAACTCAAGGCCACCCACCAACATTCATGTCCCTTAAAGTTGTCTGTCAAAATGCTTCCAAAATAGTCATGTTGCAGACAGTGCAGAGACAGGTTCTGGATGCATTAAAGCTGCCCAAGATCTTTTGAGGTCAGCACCTCATCAGAAAGTTAGAAAGTGAATAGCCATGTCCTACATGGCTCAGGGCCAGGACCTCTCCTTTTTAGCATGTACTTCTCAGATCTTCAGGAAGAGTGGCCATGACCTCAGACTAACAAAGCTGCAAATGACTGCAGTCTAATGGTTATTGTTATGTTACCTTCTGACAAGCAAACCCTCAGAGTTACCGTTGTCTAGTAAAATTCTTGCACTAAAAATAGGCTCATACTAAATGTTAAAAAGTTTAGCATCATTGCTTTAAGTACACATCCACTCACTTCATCTTAATGTATAAACAGCACACCATTACAAAATGAAAATGTAATCATAGACCTAGGAAGTTGTGATGATAATTCCATTTTCTTTGACAATCATGTAACAATGGTACTCCAGGCAGTTGGATTGACCTTCCAGTGCTGTCACTGCAGTGCATCTTACAGGAAATGTTGCACCCCCTATGCGTGCTGTCCCTCAGATGACACATTAAGTATTGGACCCATCTGCCTAAGTGGTAGCTGAGGTGGATGTAAAGGATTCCATGACATTTATCAAAAAGAATAGGGGTTGCTTTATTTATATCTTATTTACATTGCTTTACATTATCTATACATTTATTCACATGTATCCCACTGTTTCTTTTATTTTTTTTTATAAAATAACATATAATCTACACATAATATTGCTTCCATCTTTCATAATTTAAAACAATACAAAATATCTGGCTTTTTTCACCTAGCAGCTTAGCTATTCTTTACAATTTATTTTTCTATCACTCATCTTTTCTTCCACAACCATCTTTTTATTGTACCATGAATATCTTCATCACCTTTTTAATATGTAGGAATCCTTTATATCGTCTTTTCTGTACTCTTCAGATTGCTATAATGTTCTGTCCCATTTTCAATTTCACTTTTTTCCTCATATTTTCCATATATCTTATCCAGCATTATACTTTTAAATCCCTACTATTCATATTCCTTTTTTAAAACTTCATTAACTATAATTTTTACATGTTAAAAAAACAATGTTTTGTTTCTTCCTTATCATTCCATTTTATTTCTTAAAATACCTTATATTTCATATTATTCAATAATTTTATTTTCACATTACTTTCCTTCCTTCTTTTCTCATTTAACAATTCTTTTCTGTCCTTCGTAAGTCCATACATCTTCATACCTTGCATAAAATATTTTTCTATAATTTGCTACTGTCTGTTTTACATTAATTATTACCCAAAAATATGTAAATATGCTAATTATGCTATAGGGTTTTATTGATTAAAACCTCCTTCATCTCTTTTCTTGTATATTACCCCTCTTTTCAATCTTGATTCGCAGATAGAATTTAAAAGCATTTCCAACATCTATTTTTCCATTTCAGCTGGAAACATGTTCATCCCCCCCAATCTTTAAGCAATAATCCACAACTGTGTGGGGGTATATTGGGATTTACTCACATTTGGTGAGGTTTGATCATGGCAGCTTACCCTTCTTAAATAATGTCTTTGTATAATGGCCATGTAGTGTTCCGCCATGTTCATTCTTGCTTACTGGTATACTGCACATGTGCATGTGACTTACATTCCCTTGCAAACACGGCACATCAGTACAGTACAGGAAAAGCAATGGTGAAGAGAGAATATCCATTGCCTTTTTTTTTCTGTCAGGATTTTGTGAGGGACAGAGCAAAAGTACAAGGGACATTGGGGATGTTTCTGATTCATTAATTTTGCAGAATATACCTGCTTTTTCTTGTATTTTCCTCAGTTCCTCAACATTTGCCAATAGAAAGTCTGGTCATCAATGATATATAAGTGGCTGGACTTTTTTCTTTTAGCATATGCTTGATTAACAACGGGCATGCTGGTTAGGTTGTTCAATCAGTGTGCTCATTTTTGAATAGTAATGAGCAGTCATGGTATAATATAGTTTTCCTAATATGTACATATTTATTGAATACTGTTTTAGTTAAATCATAGATTAAAATATCTCTGCTATTATAGCATTTTTTTTAATTTCTTCCAAAATTCTTTTTTACTGTTCTATTACATTTTGTACTCAACAAATTTCACTGAAAAAATATTTGCTTCCTTCCTCGTATAATATATTCAACTTGTTTTCTTAGTTTCACCAAACCCTTTGCTTTTTGCCTTCTTTAACTATAAACCAGCTTTCTTTAATAATGCCTCCACTCATATCAACACATCACTTATCCATATCTTATTTCTACCCATAATCACTAAATCATCTGAATATGAGAGACAAATTGGTATTATAACTCCTTTTCCCCATATCACATTTTTCTTCTTTCATTTCATGCATGCATGTTTACATTTTTGTGTTCATTACCAGTACATACACTTACTCAACTGACATTTTTAAACTCCTCTTTTTCCTGCCATCAATACATTTACTGTAAATTTTACCTAAGATATTTCATGCCATATTTTATACCATTCAAAGGTCTTTCCCCTATCTCATATATCTCTAGAATATATTACATTCCTTTATGACTAACCCTACCAAAAGCCTTTGACACATCATATCACAAGCCTTACTTCATTTTCTTTCAAAAACGTCTCTTTTTCAACTTAATTAAAAAATATATATCTGTCACTTCATTCAAAACCTCTTGCATCCATTTTTGGATTATCTTCATAAAGAATGCATAATTTCTATTTCTCAGTGTAATCAGTATTCAAATATTTAGGTCTTTTATTTCATCTTATTTCCATATATGTATAATTACTCCTCTAGAGATATCTTCTTCTGCTATTCCTTACTCTATACATTCATTCAATATTTTGCAACATATTAATTTCTCATGTCCATTCATCTCTTTATAATATCCATAACCTATTGCATCTTTTCCTGGCATTGATTCTTCAAGATAAAATTAGGCATGCAACATTAGGAAGTGAAAAGAAAGAATTTGAGTCAGGAGAAGAACAAGAAGAAAATGATGATAAATAAATGAAAAGCAGTAGAGAGAAGGAAAAAAGCTAAAAACGGGAAATAAGAAGAAGATAAGAAAGCTCCCCCATATGCTATCGTATTGTTTCTTCCATTTCTCTCATGTTAGTCTCTTTTTTTAGAGAATTCTTAACATTTTCAGACTTCCTTTCATAATTCATACTTAATTTACTACTTCCTTTTCAAATACTACACTTGTCCAACTTAAAAGGACAAAAGTTTTCAAGTTCTTCAAACATCTTTTTCACCTCTATCATATTGGTCTATGCATAAAGTACAATTACCATTACATAGCTTTCCTTTTCCTTATATCACATGCTGCTAGTCTTACAGCTACTATGACTGTCATACCCAGTATCTTTATCTCTTCAGTTTTGAGAATATTTTCACATTCCTCTGCACATATCATTCACTAATGACCAAATAATCTTTTTTACCTGATATTTTCTTATTTCTTTCCTGTGTTTTTTCTTCCCAGATCTTGTATGCAACAAACAGATAATATCCCTACTTATTTTTACACCATTCAGACACTAGCACATGTAATATTATTTCAAATGTAATTTACATTTAATGATGATATTCCTAACTAATCCATTTCCTTTTTTTGCCTTTTTATTTACATTTTTTATTTTTATTTATCTTTTCCTTCTCTGTACCCTCATTATAGCCGAGTTATCATCATTTCATCTTGTTCTAACCCTGTCTCAAATTCTCCATCTTCTGCTTCTTCATTTACTAGCTCTAGGTATCTGCTTTTATCTTGCTCCTTTTCACCTTTTCTTTGTAAGACATTTATTACCTCATTTATATAATTCTTCCCCATATAAGTGACACTTTCTTCTTCAGTTATCTCCATTAATAATTTCTCTGCCAATATCTTAAATTAAATTGTCATCAGATGTCATTCATGTGATATGTTCTCTTCTTAAAATGTTTCCTTTTCTGTTATAGGGCAGCCAGACCACACATGCCCATATTAATTGCTTGTTTTACACTCAGACTTACATTTTTTGTAGTAAGTCTCCTTTCTCCACACTAACCACATTTTCGTTTATTATAGTCTTGCATCAAGTGTCCTCATCCCCACAACAGATACTTCGTTTTGTCCTGAGTATCACTGTTCCCCATTTCCTATTCACAGTTATAACATTTCAAATATGCTGCATTTTTCCCTCATGTACATGTAGTATCACTGATACCTCCTACCCCCCTTTGCAAACATTTCTTGTATCATACATTTTTTAACCTCATGCACCATATTATAAACAGACAGACAAACAGAAAAAATGTCTTTAATTGAAGAACCTCTGTCTCTGACATTCTAAATCTTTCATATCTGCAGTCCTAAGTTCTGAAAAATAGACTCATTCCATGGTGCCAATGAGTTATTGTATTTATATTTTTATTTATCCCTTGGTTGACTAGGTTAGTCCCAGTAGGTTAATGGCATCTTTTCAGGGGAGACCCAATGTGATATTTCTACTAATGGTGAAACTTTGGTCAGGCCAACAGGGAGCTCCCCCTTTTCTTTTCGATAGATGCCATGCAATCTGAGCAATCACCAACTCAAGCAGATAGGGTCTTGGTTTAATGTCACATCCAAAGAATATCACACTGAAGAGTACAGCACCCCCTTATGCTGCACTGCAGTCTCATAGGGTCATAGGTTCATAGGTTCATAGGTTAATTCGTAGGTTCATAGGTATTCACTAGGCTAATGACCACAAGGGCCTATTTAATCCTAGCCAGGTATCCCACATTTCTGACAAGTTCTGGTATCTCTGATAAGTGGAAGCAGAGGCTTGGAATGTGAACCATTTACAGGCTGCCTGTGTCTGTAGGAGACAGAATGCAGGGATATGGCCTTGAAATTGTCTGCACAGGACATGTTACTTATGCCCTGTATTCTTTTAGTGAGGAACCTCTGTGTGTGTTCCAATTGCTGGATATTCCTGGTTAAGTACATACCAAAGGGGGCATTGTACTCAATGATAGGTCTGATGAATGCTGAATATAGTGGAACAATGACCTCCTTGGACCTAGATGCCATACCTTTGTTTATAAGTTACACAACATAGAATGATTTCTTCACTACTGTGGACACATGATGGTCAAAGGCTAGATGACTTTCTATGTGTGTCCCCCAAGTCCCTGACTACTGGGTCAAGTCTTAGGGTGTGTTGTCAATATAATAGCTACCAGGGGTAGATGACTTCCCGAAGGATACTATTATGCATTTCTAGGCATTCAGCTTTGGTCTGTGGCTTCTGCACCAAGTGTTTGTCTGTGTCAGCCCTTCCTGGAGAACATTTTTTTGGTGGTAGATTCAGTGAGAAAACTCCTAATTTTCTATTATCTGTAAATTTAGCCATCCAGAGGCCATTTACATTGGCCCTGACTTCAAAGAAGTAAATGCCAAAAAGAAGCAGTCCTAGGCTTGATCCCTGAGGGACTGGCCTCTTTGTAGAGGTGGACTCCCCAATTCTAACTTCTTGGGTTGTGTCTGCAAGTCAGCTGGCTATCCTCTGGGTGACATAAGATTTTGTACCTAACCTCTTAATTTTGTCTTATGCCTGAGTGTGGAATTGTGACAAATGACTTGGCCAAGTCAATGTAGGTAGTGTGAGCCATTTTGTCCTCATCCATTGCTTTTGTGACCTTCTCAAAGAAATCCACCAGGTTGAGTAAGCATGACCTGCCTTTGATAAAACCAAATTGAGTTGGTTCTAGTGTCTGGAGGCTTTGTATGCCATTATTGATCATTTCCATGATAATTCTTTCCATGGCTTTGCATATCAGACTAGTGAAACTTATGAGTCTGTAGTTTCCAGGGTCTGTAGATGGCCTACCTTTGTACAAAGGGGTGACTATTGCTGTTCTCCACTCATGAGGCATAAAGCATGTTTGGAGGCTACAGCTATATAGCAATTCCACGGGGCCCACAATCAACAGAAAGGTACAATAACTGCATGTACCACAGGGGAATTTTTACCTCTGCTCTAAGACAGAACATATTTAAAGGCTTAACAGCATCATTTGGTGCAAATCAGTTGTGTTTGGCCTAAAAGTAATGGACTTGCCTCTCTCATTGTAATTGCACACACTACAGCTGCGGTGGATTTAATTCATGCTTTGCAATAGATCTCAACTGTCCAGATTTTCACAGAATGTCCATATTTTTGCCTCATATTTTTGATCTGTTCTTTATAAACGTTGTGGTTTTGGGGCATTCATTGAGGATTGATGTCACTAAATAATGACATGCATTTGAGTTTCAGACTCCATATCCTTCAGAAAATGCAATTAAACTCAAATGCTGTTATTTTAGCAACTTTCTAAGTTTATAAGAGCAATATTTCAAATAATCCCTATTTTCAGGCTTTTGTTCCCCCATTATTTAAGGCTTTGTCTAGATTTCTTGTGCCAAGAGGTTGAGAGGTATGTGCTTAGCACAAGACTCACACACACACACACACACACACACACACACACACACACACACACACACACACACACACTTATACTGCTTGACCACTGTGGGCTTTGAACCCTTACCTTCCTACATAAATCAAAGGATATTGTACTGACTACATCAACCACAGCTGAAGTCTTACAAGAAATGTGAGACAGAATTATTTAAAGGCGTTACATCATCTTAATGCAGCAAGGCATATGTATTCCTTTAATTTGATTGAAAGAGTGGTGTGATCTGCCTGTCTGTCACAAAACTTTGCATGATGTTATGCTTTATAATGCAGTCAACCATGTGACTGTAGAAGCACATACATGCACAATATGTTGACAATACCAGATTCAAACACATATCTTACTAAACCCACATGCTATAGAATATTGTATCATTTCCTAACTCCACAAGAGAAGGCATACTACATGGTTGAGATAAATCACATTTCAACAAATGGTCTCATCAGTATTTAACAAAGAGATTGTCTCTGCTAAAATAGGCAAAAAGTAGTGAAAGAGGCCTTTCCTTTTGTATATCTACACAACAGATATGTGGGCGACACCATTACTACATACAGGTACATTCACATATACACTGACACAACTGAGTCTATGGATTAATGTCTGGGTTTGCACTAACTACCTAACTTAAATCACAAGTTAGAAGATATAGCATGAATTGAAAGTGTCACACAAGACCATTTTTTTACAGTGTGAGAGTTCATGTTTGGAAGGATGACATCATCATTGGTTTGCTAGGGTCCTGTGTGTGCTAAATGAGACTGAAATTGGTGGGAAGCCCACTCTCATTGTAAATCTGCACATCATATCTGTGGATGAAGCCATTCCTACCTACCATGAGAGTGAAACACACTCACAGTACATAGCCAGTGCTGGATTCAAACCACCTACCTTTCTAGTTATACAATCTAGAGAACACAGTATCAACCAGAACCAACTCAGGAGAAGTCTTAATGAAAATGTGTGATAGAGCACATTTGAAAGGACGACCTCATCAATATGTAGCACAACGATTGCTTGTGTTAAAAGGGAATGAAATTGATGGATGAGCCCTCTTCCACTGCAAACATGTTGTCTGAGTGGAAGTCTACACATCATATATGTTTTTGAAGCCATATCTACCTGCCAATAAACACACAATCATAATACTCCCATACTGTTGGATATGAACCGCCTACTTATCAAGTTACACAATCTACAGTACACAATATCAATTTCAAGTGGCGCAAGAGAAGTCTAACTGCAGTAGTGAGATAGCGTACATTTGAAAGGATGACCTCATCAGTGTGTGGAAGAGAATATGTCATGGCTAAATGCAACAGATTGATGGTGTATCCCTATGTGTGGGTTAAGCCTGTCCTACAAAGTACTGCAGGTACACATACTCATACCAGTCCCAAACTGTTGGATTTGAACAACTTAAATATCAAGTTACACAATCTAGAGTACATATTATCAACAGAAAGTGTCACAGGATAAGTCTGATTATAACTGTGAGATAGAGCTCATTTCAAAAGATGACATCATTAGTGTGTTGCAGAGAAGATGTCTGCGATAATAATAGAAGAAATTGACAGGGAAGCCCTCTCCCAATGTAAATGTGGCTAGGGGTGGTGGTGGTGCATATGGCACCATTTGACTATAACCTGTCTCTATTTCCAATAGTGAGCTAGCAGGTGTAGAAGAGTAGAAACATGATTAAGACATAAGCAGACTAATGGTGGGTTAACAACATATGTTGCCCACAGTTAAATACTCATTAAAAATATAAAAAAAAAATTATATAATTGGTTGACATAATTTGGGATTCAAACTCTTGACACTACACAAAAAGTAGGCTACAGACCTGAACATTATCTCAGCACATAACGAAGGAACTTATACTTCACAAAGTTAGAATCACATTTGAAGGGACAGTGACAACAGATTAAATCAAGAGACAATGTCGGCATGAGGCTTCCTTACAGTAATGACAACTGAAACATCCAGCAGTATAATAAACAACTTAGAGTAACTGCATCGCAGTAGTGCTATTAGTCTGTATTTCTATACAACAGTGGGGCTAAGCACATTTGTGTGAAGATAACCATACTAATACAGCTGAAAGTAAATTCTTCAGTTTTTGCCATAGAATGTATAATGCCGTTTACCATACCTTAGCATGATAAGTACAAAACTTGACAGGATTCTATGCGCCATTTCTGTCCATGTGTATTGTGTGTGATTTTATTTTTTACAAAATTAAACATGTAAAAAAGGGATTGATAGAACAGATGGTAGGAAACACGGGATGAATAAAAGAATGTACACAATGGTGGTAGGAGAGTACCATAGCTATCCACATCTTAACAAGATCATTTTGTATAATCATTTACTGGTTTCACCTATCCCTAGGTACCATAGAAACTACCCTCAAAGGACTACCTTTGTTAGGAGACAGTCATCTCATTCTGCTCCACCACAGGCTAAATGTTGTATAAACCACGAAAATGGGAAGGCCAGGAATGCAAAAAATTAAAAAACAAAAAAATCCTTACAAATCTCTAGCATCTCGGCTAAAACAAGCCCTTTACAGAGATTAATCCACACTGTACCAAGCACGTCTTAAATATGCCCCTACCAAAACAATTAAACAATTAACCAATAATTAACTAAAAATAGGTGGGAGGGTGGCCTAATGGTTAAGGTGTTTGCCTTACAAACACAAGGTGCAGGGTTTGAGTCTCACAAGGGATAATTAGTTAGGCTTAAAATGGCTCACAAGGGCAGTTAGCTTAGTATAAACCTATAAACAGTTAAAGAACCCATTCACAAGAAACATTTCCAATTACATTCTCTATTTAAACCTATAGGAAAAAGAGTATTACACTTTAAAATAAAAATAGATAATTTTCTTCTTAGGTGATTTTGTTATATCATGCAACACTGCTTTTTCATTTAATACTTGTTCCAATACTGTTGTTTGGAACCCAGATGGATCCCCATTGTGAACTTGTTGAAAGTGTATAGCTACAGGACTAACTTCACTACCCTTCTTAATGTCCCTTACATGTTATTTTAACCTTACTGAAAAACTTCTTTTACTTTTACCTATATAGTATTCCCACAGGGACATCTAGAACCATATATCACCCCTTCACTCCCAAAAACTAAAAGGGCCCTGTTCTTGAAATGTCTTGCCATTAATTTGGGGGAAACTTCTAACTACAAACGGACATCCTGTACATATACCACAGGGAAAAGTGCCCCTTTGAACCCCTGCATCATATCTTGTCACCATGGGTAAACTAAATCTCCCATGTACTAAAAAAACATTTTATACTTCTCCCTCTCATATATAAAAACCTTCATTTTCTATTACATAAAAAATCTAAACATGCATCCCTCTCCAAAATGCCCCCAAAATATTTGACCAAATCAACAAGTTTCTCTGAGAACAGGGTAAACTTTGTAGCAAAATAAATGAAATTCTGAGCTGTATTTCTTTCTTGCATGTCATTTATTCCTCTGTACTTCTTCTGATGGTGCCTTGCAATTCTTGTATATACTTTCTTTACAACTTCTTTATTAAGTCATTCTATATCCTCTATAATAATTAAACATTTTAATTGTTTCATCTAGTTCTTGTTTATACTCATTTACATTACTACACAATCTTCCTATTCTCAAAAACTCTCTGTATGGTATTGATTCTATAGTATGGGGGGGTGAAAACTCATCCCATGTAAAATGTAATTGTGCTGTTCAAACTTCCTGTATAGTTTTGTCTTTATGCCACCATCATTCATTCCTTCAATTGTTATATCTAAATAATTCACTTTCCTTCATTTCTGTATACCATCAAAGCTAATGCCAAATCTATTTCTATGCAGAACCTCAATGAAGTATATGACTTTCTCATGAACCTCTTCACAAATAAAAATCAAATAATCTATAAAACTAAAATACTTGACTACATATTTAATAAAAACGTATTATAAATATACAAATTTTAAAAATAACCCATAAATAAATGTGCATACATGAGGGCAAACACTGCCTCCATGGGCTGTTTCCTGAAATTGTCTAAAATAATTCACCATTAAATTCAAACAGATTATTTTTCAGACAAAATACAATTAATTAAAATATATAATGAGCACTAGGTGTGTCACCTAGGAAATATAATACAGCTTTCATTCCAAAAAATGTGTAATACTAGTGTATAGACTTACAACATCTATTAATATGTGGGCCATAAACAAAATTTACAATCAAAGGAAGAAACTGTTGCAGAAAAGAGGAAAACCCCAAGATGCAAAAAACTCCCTTACCAGACTCAGTAAGAAGCTAATATCCCTCATAGAATCCTCCAAATCTAGTTACAAAAATAAAATTGCCAGAGATTCCAAAGACAATCACAAGGCATTCCATAGCTATGTCAAGAATCTAAATGGCAATGCTCAGATCTGCTCTGAGCTACAACAGAATGGCATTAAATATACTGATCCCAAGGTTATTGCCAATATCCTGGCAGATCGATTCAGTGCAAATATCACCCCCCTCTTACCCCTTAAAGGGCCCATCTCAATACTGAAAGATTGCCAAATTCCAGTAATAACGGCCACACAGGTAAAAAACACACTCTCCAAAGCTAAGAATACAACTTCCATGGGACCAGATGACATCCCTGGCTGTGTACTACATGAACTACAAAATGAACTGGCATCTCATCTAAGTGTCATGTTTAATCAAAGCCTCACCTCAGGCTTTGTGGCCACTGAGTGGCACACAGCTACAGTTATCCCACTCCACAAGGGGGGATCCACCTTGGATCCTAGGAACTACCACCCCATCAGTCTGATTAGCCTGATCTGCAAGGCCATGGAACATATTATCATGGAACTTATAAACAAAGACATTGGCAACCTTCAAACACTGGACCCCATGCAGTATGGGTTTGTGAAGGGCTGATCTTGTCTCCTGAACCTGAATGACTTCTTCAAATCAGTCTCCAGAGCTGTGGACAAGGGTAAGGTGGTCCACACAGCCTATCTGGACCTCACCAAGGCCTTCACACCATCCCCCCACTCTGGAATCACAGATAAACTTACTAAGCTGGGCATTAATCCCTATATCACTTCATGGGTTGCCAACTGACTTACTGACAGAACCCACACTGTAAAAGTAGCTGACTCCAAATCCAGTCCAGTCAAGTGACAAGTGGAGTACCTCAGGGTTCAGTCCTGGGACCAATCTTGTTTGGCATCTACATCTCTGAAGTAAAGGCCAACACTAAGGGACTCTGGCTAACAAAGTTTGCAGATGACTGTAAACTGTGAGCCATTATTGAATCCCCAAATGATGTGGATATTCTACAAAAGGGCCTTACAGAAACAGATGCTTGGTGCCAGAGCCATGGGCTCAAGTTTAATGCCAAGAAATGTATAGTTATCTTCTTTGGGAAAAACCATGTACCAACAAATTATCACATAGGTGGCAGTACACTAAACACCAAAAGTGTGATAAGAGACTTAGGGACACAGGTGGACAGTGGTCTCACCTTCGATAACCACATCGCCATAACAGTCAGGAAATCCTTCTGTGTGGCACCCCTCATCACTAAAGGCTTTTCATACAGAAAAAAGGAGGTCATTGTCCCACTGTACTCATCCCTCATTCGACCCATTATAGAATACAATGCCCCATTTGGTATGTACCTCTCAAGACATCTGCAACAACTGGAAAGGCGTCAGAAATACCTCACTAAAAGAATCACAGGCTTAAAGCAGATGCTCTATGCTGACCGTCTAAAAAAACTCCACCTATACTCTGTCACATATTCTCTACTCAGAGGCGTTCTCTGCTTAACATACAAGGCCATGTCAAATCCAGAGCTGTTGGACATGCTACACTTAAAGAAATCCCAATTCCTCAGAGACACACGCTCCAGGGATCTAAACCTTGTCATCACAATGAACAAAACATGCTGGAGGGATAGGTTCCTGACCCAGAGACTCCCCAGACTCTGGAATAGACTACCCATACATGTCAAGCAGAGCACCTCTTTGGCCCTCTTCAAAAGGAACCTTGATGACTGGATGGGAGATAGGAAATTCACCCTGGGGATCACGTCAGTCACCTTGCTAGACAGGGGTCCAGGGATGTAAATACCGTGGGAAGAAATAGCCAGGGGATTGTTATGGCTAGGCTTGTATAGGCCCTAGGGCCGATAGCCTAGTACCAACCTATGAACCTATGAACCTGTATGAAATACCTATTACTCTTTACTTACAAAAATAATTTCATGAATTTGGATAGTCACCATGTCAGGTGTGGGAGACAGCAACTGAATAATGTTGTATGGCCAACTGGACCAAATCAAGTCTGTCAAGCAGATACATAAGCAAAGTGGAGAGCTATTATTTATGGGACATACATTTTATGGGATAGTTGCCCATTTATTTATTTATTGTTTAGAGAGGACTTTTGGGGAAGGTGATTAGGAATAAGAAGGGGAGGTATGCAAGAAAGGTTAGGTAGCAGGTGCAGACATACAGGATGTACAAGACAGACAGGATGATGCTGCACACAAAAGGATGGCGGACATCATAACTGGGGATAGGTAGGGGACATTGGAGGTACATCTGCATCCAGAATTAATATAATGGGAATCAAACCCTCACCCTCATAACTGTTGTTACTGTCTCCTGTCACAAATCCCTTGGTCAGTGATGAACAGGGCATCAGCCTTCCAAGTCATTGTAGGAACTTTTCTATTCTGCCATTTTGGGCACTGAGGCCACTTCTCCATGATGTCCTCCACCAGCCCTGTCAGCTCCTTATGGATGACAAAATCACCACTTCCACTAGCACTACTCCCAGTGAGTACCACTATACCAGCAGCCATGGCAGAACTATCTGACACAAATAGAGCAGGTGGTATAAGAGTTGAAGAGACAATGCTGGTGGGTTGTGACCCTGATGAGCTTGATGTGTGTGCTATCTGGGGTGGCGCCACCATAACCAACTGTAGATGTACAGTGGGCTGATCCCCAGTGGTCAGTCTAGCTCCCTGTGTTGATGACCATTTGTGTTGCAGCAGCAATATTTTCACACAGAAAAAGAAACAGAGATCGAGAGAGATAAGGGTTAGAGAAAACATATATAATAATGTCAATGCTGTGTCTTATTAATATTTCAAAATATAAACAAATATAGCACATAATTGTTAACATTTGCCATATACAGATATGATGTGAGCTTTAATGTGTCATTAAATACATCATCCTTAGTGCTATTATAAATAATGTGGAAAGAGTAAGGAGACTATGGCTAATATATGCATTCCAAGTAAATACATCCAGTTACAAAAATGGAATGTTTAATGTTATTTAATATTGCAGTAAATATTTTTTAGATGCTATCTAGGAATAAAAGCTAATTGCTTCTTATGGAAATTGAACTCACCCACATCTAAGTTGATTTACTCACTGTCTACAGCAATGATCAAAAGCTTTTAGTGCAGGCACATATGTATGCATGCATGCATGCATACATGTTTGATATAAAGGTCATGTATGTCTTCTGAGTTGTGTGTGTCTCAAGTTTATATGGAATGATGCCCTGAAATTTGATAAGATTAACTACATTACAGATGTACTTGCATTCATACCTGATCCATGCTTACTTAGTGCCTTCCTTAGTTGTGTTAGGCGTTCCTGATGAGCCTAATTGTTCCTAGGATTATTCTCAGTAGCTGTACAGAACAAGATGCAGGAAAATAAGAAGCCTGATGAATGACTGCATTCCCTGTACACTGCATGGTATTGCACTGGCTGCAGATGGCTTACTATACTTCACATCTCAGGACTGCTTGCTATTCTAAATTATTTTTCCCATTAGCACAGGAGATCTTGTTTCAGCCTGTTCATGTCACTATAATGGCAGCAACAGTATTCCCCAGTACTTGGGATGCCAGTTGTACTGGAGATAACCTTGGTGTAGACATTGCAAGCCTCAGCCTTGTAATTGAGACTGGAATACGTCTCTTGTAGGAGCCTACAGCTGTAGCACTTTATGAGAAGCTCTGTAAAGATCCTGCACTTCACTTGAAACCACCTTTGGGTTCTAAATGGAGCAATACCCTCACCTTCACCTGCCATGTCTTCAGAAGGACATCTAGAAATATGGCAAAGAATTGGTGGCCAATTCAGATGTCACATGTGCCAGCCTGTGCATAATGATGGACAACTTTGTAAGTTGCATTTGCACAATTAAAAGCCGAGAAGTGTCCTTCCACACAAATTGAGTATGATTGCTTCAAACTTCACTAGAGGTGTGAAATATGGGAGTGAGACCTGGCCATGTGTGATTCTCGCTAAATTTATACATGATACAGTGCGGAATTCTTAAATGGTTTTGGATGATGATATCTAAATTATATTTCAAAAGATATATTGTAACCTCTAAACATGCATGGAAGATGCTACTCACATTGATGTGATATACCAGCAGCTGTATGATGGTGGTAATAATTAGTGATGATGACAGGAAAAATTATATGAATTGGGACATAGTGGGTTGGTGGAACATACAAACTACAGACTTTGAGTAATACCACCTGGGAACTAACCCGTGACTCGAAAGAATGCTAAAATGCTAAATGCTGCTTATTTACTGTTAATGCCACAGTAGAACTTACATTTGGAACTTATAAGTTGAGGTGTAATAATTTCATCATCAGTGGTGCTCTTATTATGACACGCTTGTATTTGTGTCATTTTCACTTGTTATGCTACTGGAGTTATATGTAGAAGGCAGTACTTATTTATATAAATCAATTTCATACGCATTGGGCCGGATTCACGAAGGCTTACACGGAGTCTAAAAGTAGTGTAAGACTCCATGCAGCCTTCGCGATCCAGGAACAGCCCAAAGTCCGTGTAAGAGTCAGGCTAAAACGGCTCTTACACGGAGTGGGCGTGGCTAAGCTAATCAGCCCACTTGCAGCCGAATAACATGCAAATGAGGCTGATTAGTGATCCAGTTAGCCAAGAACAGCCCGTGTAAGAGCCGTTTTAGCTGCAGAAATGTACTCAGTTGACAACTGAGTGCGTTTCTGCAACACGCAATGGAGCCATGTCAGCTCCAAATAAAGGGTGCATATGTTATAGGCAGCATGCCAATGGCCAAATATGTGGCCATTGGCAAGGTAACCCCATGCAAATATCTGAAAAATATATATATTTTTTTCGGCAATTGCCGATGTGTAAACCCAGCGCAGCCCCGCGCAAACGGGCTGCGCTGCATAAAACATAAAAACGAAGGTTTTAAACCTACAAATGTAGGTTTTATGCAATATATGGAATGTCAATGGAGGGACCAGCAGAGGAAAACCAACATGGCCACCGTGTAGTGGTTGTAAGGGGGGAAGCTGAGTCTAAGAGATGTAACTAAGCATTAGTAGGCAATCTGATGCAAATGAGTGTAAGGATACTGAATTCCACTGTCACATAGCAAATGAGCACATTTTGAGTAGTGTAAGAGTTACATATGGGGGAGGAACAGAGTAGGAGATAGGTGACATCACAGGGGGGAATGGTAGAAAGGGATGGAGTTCATTGGAGTGTAGAGTTACATGACAGATGTCAGACAGATATCAAGGAAAGAGGTGTGCCACTAAGTAAACATGAGAAAGTCAAAAAATGGAAGGTGTACACTGTTGCCTACACCAAAGTTTCTTGCTGGACGTGTATGTAAGCGTGTGCCGCCATGAAGCGCGAGTAAGGCAGTGTGCACGCTTGTAAGGCAGTGTGTGCGCGTGTAAGGCAGACTGAGCATGTGGGAGCGTGTTGGGAGATGTTTAACACCATTTGCATGGGCGTGCACGCGTTTTAATCCGAATAAGCAGATCCAAAACTGTGTAAGTATGTGTGCGCGCGTGTAAGCCACTGTGAGCGTGTTTCTGCTGGTTTGCATATGGCTCCACCCTGAGGAAACAGAATGGAAAAAGGAAGCAACAGATGTACTAGGAAGTTAGCAGGGAATACTGCTGGAGCTAGCAGGTGAAAACAATTAGATGCAGGCAATTACACAGGCAGAATACTAGGCCAGCCCAGCACTTAAAACTCTGCAAACAGCAGTGCAGAATGTTTCTCTCAAGAGACACTGCAAGACAGGAGTTAAGTTATCAGAAGTGAAAACTGAAAAAGCTGAACTCAGAGCAGAAATGTTAGGGGCTGCCATAGCTGTCATAATGAGACATAGGCGACTTGCTGAGGGTGGTGACAATGCAGATGGTGCCAGACAACCCACAGTGAGGAGACGGAGAAGAGTGTACAGGCCCAGGGTCACCTACCACGGGTTACATGAGCTGGAGATAGTAGAGCGCTATAGAGTGGACAGAGACCTCCTGCAGCAAATAGTGGAGCTGTGCAGGCCACGCCTCACACACAGAACCAACAGAGGGGAACCCATCCCAGTGGAAACCAAGGTATGTGTTGGCCTAAGAATACTAGCAACAGGTACCTTCCAGAGACCAACTGGCGATATGATGGGGATATCACAGGTATCAGCTTCCAGGGTACTGCACCAGTTCCTGGATGCCATGCCAGCACATGTCGGTGATCATGTATACTTCCCCAATGCCCCAGAGGTATTGGCCAGCAACATGCGTCTCTTCCAGCAAATAGCGGAATACCCTGAGGTAGTGGGTGCAATAGACTGCACGCTTTACACGCATCAAAGCACCTGCCGGTGAGCGGGGTAGGGCATACATCAACCGCAAGGGCTTTCCCTCCATCAACTGCCAGGTTGTGTGTGATGCCCAGGGCATAATAATGAATGTGTGTGCTGGCTGTCCTGGGAGCTACCACGATTCCCACATCTGGCATTTGACGCAGCTGTACCAGACATTTGCCAATGGGGACATCCCGCACGGACACCTAGTTGGGGATGCAGGATATGCACTGGAGCCATGGCTGATGACACCCATCAGAAACGCACACACACCTGAACAGGAACGCCATAATGAGGCACACGCACAAACACGTAATGTAATAGAGCGTGTGTTTGGGCTGCTCAAGTCACGTTTCCGGTGTCTGGACACATCTGGTGGAGCCTTGCAGTACACACCAACTACATGTACCCAAATTGTCATGGTATGTGCTATGCTACATAATACGATCTTACGAAAACAGCTGCAGCAGGACCAGCATAGGGCTGGGCCAAACAGCCCCCCACCATCGCCAAGGCCACCACAGGCACAACGAGACTCGGAGGAGGAACAACCTGAGCCTGCCCCAGTAGGCAGAAGGAGGCGTGCCCAGTATGCACTGGCCTTGGCAAAGAGGCAATGCATAGCACATACATTGGCTCAGTAGGAACCTTGGGAATGATACCCCTCTCTGACTCACTCATATAGTAACAGGGATGCCTAACGTGACACAACCTGCTCACAAACATGTACAGGGAAGTGTAATATGTGCATCCGACAGAGGCAGCCCTGCAGCACCACCTGAGGCATGAATGCTATGTGTTAAGTAATGTAACACCAAGTACCATATGCACACCTGAGGACCCTGACTAACATCCTACCCTCAACAAGCAGCATGCCACAACATGACAATGAGATGATGAAGTGCAACAATTGCTGAAGTAATGCAGTTAGGCAAAGGGGACCCAATGTGTGCCAGTCTGGGATGACATGCTGAGCATGAAATGATGCACCACCTGCTAGGACTGGTGTGCACCTATCAGTGCAGGCCGTATGGATACTGGCAAAGGCTGTTGTCACGCACAGTGTGCCCTGAATAGGTAAGGCTCAAAACACAAACCTATCTCCATAGGTACCAGAAGGGATAAGAATAAGATAAGGGATAAGTTCAAACAGCAAGATGCATGCAGTCTAAGCCCACCCAAAATGGAGAATGTTGATAACTGTGCTGTAACATAAATCTGAGGCAAGGCTCACAACAGCACCCTAACACTACCAGGATACACCTCATACTGTGCTGTACATCCTCAAAACTTGGAACAAGCTACAAAAGGAGGGTGACTAGCAAGAATTGTCAAGGATAACCACACCCCCATGTTGGTACCACCACAAAAAGCAGCATGGACTAGCCATGCTCAAGTAACAGTGGCTAAAACTGCCCCCCAGTGTATAGCCTGCTACAGACTACTGGCCCAACACCAGGAACTGCATCCGGCCCATGCTGGAATACATGAATATATCAAGTCCTCCAAACCACATTATATTGGGCGACTGCAAATACCCAGACACATAGACTGGGAGCATTACACCAGCTGCAACACAGTGTAGGACAAAAGTTCATCGAATCCACAAACCAAAAGGCCCAGGAACAACGTACCACCCCCACAAGAGGGGCAAGCATACTGGATGTGATAATCAGCAACATGGGTACGGGATGTCAAGATGAGAAGTGTATTGCTCACTTGTAAAACCAGACCATATAGTAATCACACTGGATATACAAATCCTGACCACAGTCCCTGGCCGGAAAACCACAGTGGAAAACATGTGCTAAGCAATATTTGCACACCTCCAAACTGATGTGGAATCCACTAAAGGTCCCGTGCAGGTGCAAAATATGGGCCACACCTCAGAACCTGTAATACAGCCATTCCATGAACACTGCCAGGAATGCTTGGATTATGCAGTCCCAAATTAAAACAAGACACAGTACCTAAATCTGGCATGGTGGACACCAGCCATAACCAAAACATGCAAGAGAATGAGGAAGCTACTACATGATAGAGCAAACATGAACAATGAAGTAATTACTGATCAGTAGTATGGCAATATAATCTGTCCACACATGCAATCCACTAAGGCCAGCCACAACAAGTGGAATCTGTGAATCCTGAGGCAATGTTACACCTGCCCCAAGTACACAGACAACCCCCAACTCCACCCAAGAAATACAAATATATGTGAGAGATGCAACCATCCATCCAAACCAGAGGCAGAGCTCCCCCAACTCAGTACACCCAAAACAAGTCAGTAGGAGAAGGTAACCACACACACCACAAACACATACCCACATAGACCTATCACAACTGCAAACCAAACACATAAACACAGAAATACATTCCCGGAGGCAGAAATCACAAACACAGCACACCAACAGAGGCCACTAAAGCAGACACCCAATGAAACAGCCTCCAAAGATAGCACATGGAACACATAGCACACAAAGCTGGTGTGCCAAACAGTCACAGGCCAGAAGGAGAAACAACATGCCCGATACAGTTGTAATAGGTGACTCCATAGTCAGACACACTGCTGTCCCACACCAGACTGAACAAGGGAAAGGGTACAGTAAGCTGCCTGTAGGCTGCCACAATATGCCACATAACAGAAATATGTAGGTCACTCCAAAGCAAATAGAAATATGATGCAGTCATAGTCCATGCTGGTGTGAATGACCTGAGATGTACTGCCCTAGACTACATGTAAAGAGACACAGATGAGCTATCCGATTATGTAGTCCAGGCCGGTATGACACTCACCGTTCGCAGCAACCTACCCTTACCAAGAATAATGCCACAGTACAAACACGGAATGATCAGTCATAGCAAGTAGCACACTTACTGGTGTCATTCCAAGGGGATCCAATGTCTGTCTGCTTGGGATGTCATGCTTGACAAGCCATGTAGCTGCCCTTGGGATGGCCTGCACCTGTTACCCTGGGCGTCTGAATATTGGATAAGGCCTTTGCCACCTCCATACAGCCTTCTGTAGGCAAGGCTGAAAAGACTGACCCACCACCCGAGAAAACATAAGTGGGAAGAAACATAAGGAAATGCTGACCAATGCCAGATGTGTACACCCCGATATGCATGCTCGAGGCCATCCCCAGAATAGAGAACATCGATGTCTGTGCAGTGACAGAAACCTGCTGCAAGGCTCCTGACAGCACACCAGCACTACCAGGTTATACCACGCACCATGTGTCATGGCCCCAAAACCTGGAACACTACATAAAAGGAGGTGAGTATCCATAGGCAGCACAGACACCCATACGTCCAGGTAACTGACAATGCACAAGGCAGTGGAGTTCACCCATGTGCAACTAACTGTACGCAAGACTGCTGTGCAGTCTGTAGCATGCTACAGACCGCACTCTCACACACAATAACCCCCCCCCCAACCGTCCTGAAGACACTGGACAGTATGAATGCCCCACCAAATACCAAACAAGGTACCACGAAATACCACATAGGTGGTAAACCATTATGTATGGAAGGAGTAACCAGGGACCTAGGGACACAAGTGAACAGTAACCTGTTATGTGACACCCACATTGCCAATGTGGCTAGGAAGACTGTCTACATGTGACACCGTATCAGGAAAGGAGTCACATCTATGGCAACAGAGGTCACTGTGCCCCTATACTTTACCCCAATCACACCCATAATCCAGTACAATGCCTCATATGGGATCTACCTTACCTGACACCTGCAGCAGTTAGAAAGACCTCAAAGGTACCTCACCAAGAGGATAAAGTGTCACACATATATGTCATATGCTGTCTGGCTGTAGACACCCCAGCTGACTCCAGTCACAGACTGCCCACACAGAGGCATTGCATGCCTGTTGTAGGAGGCCATGCCCAACACAGGAGTAATGGACATGCTCCACCCCAGACAACACATATCCATTGGAGCTGCGAGAATGAGAGATGTCAACCTCAACAAATAATGAAATAGGATGTGCCGGTGGGACAGATACATAATCCAGAGGCTCCCCACACCCTGGACCAGAATCCCACTCCATGTTAGGCAGAGCCCCTCACTGACACTGTTCAACAGGAATCTTGCTAAGTGGATGGATGATTGTAGAGTTACAGTGGGGGTCTTCACTGTGTCATGTCCAGACAGAGGCACAGCAAAGCAAATCATAAATGGCCATAATATCCACATAGCAAGGGGTCTCAAAAGCCACACACACTCTGGCTAGGCTAACAAATGCCTAGGGTGGATAGCCTAGTATGAACCTATGAACCTAGGTAGATACAAATTGTACAGGACACGAAGGATAATCCCAAGGCTTACACAACTGATGGTAGGAGCCATGTTGGGAATTCACAGATATGCCATGAATCACACAAATACCACAAACACGCACACATATTGCCAACATACATCCTGACAGGTGCAGTGCAAACCCCCCCACCCCCACAAATGCAGAATATCTATCCCAGCAGACTGCTGGCCCCCTGACATTGCAGATGCTGAGGTAACAGACAACATCTCCAAAGCAAAACACACAGCAGCAATGGTATGAGATGGTGTCCTGGGCTTAGTGCAACATGGAGTCTAAGATGAATGGAATGCCAAACCACACTACTGCTTAATGTCAGCCGTACCACAGAATATGTACCCAAAGGGCAGTGTACAACAACAGTGGTCCTTCTCAACAAAGGTGTTGCCTGAATGGATACTGAACAGTACTACCCCAGAATCCTGAGAAGCCCAGATTGCACAGCTATGGAAAGGATCAGCATGTACCACAGATATAAGGATGTTGGGGACCTACTGACACCGGACCCAACCCAGTGTGGCCTTCTCAAGTGCAGATCCTGCCCCTAACCATGTTTGACTCAATTGAAACAGTCATTAGGGTCATTGATGAGGGCAATGTGCTCCACACAGTGTATCTGGACCTTGCAAAGGCTTCTATACAATACCCTAAATGTTCAGTATAGATAGGCTCACCAGCGTAAATATAAACCCACATGTCAGTAGAGGGGTTGCAAACCAGACCAAGGACAGAACAGACATGGTCAGACATGCTTTAGCCATGTCAGACTACAAACCAGATATAACTGGCATCCCACAAGGCTTTGTCCTGGTATCTCCCTCGTCTGGTATATATGTTCCATAGGTACAGGCAAACATGGAAGGACTGTGTCCTAACATGTTTGCAGAGGACTACAAACTGCTCACCACATATGATCCACCAGCTGACACATGCATCCCACAAAAGGGCCACATAGAAACAGACAACTGGTGCCATAGCTATGTCAGCAAGCTAAGTGCAGAAACGTGTATAGTCAACCCCGTGGATATACAGTAAGTGCCCACCAATCACCACATAGGTGTTAACCCATTATGTAGTTAACATGTAATGAGAGACCTGGGGACACAGGGTGATAGATATCCTGCATTGGACAAACATGTGCTGTAGTGATTACAGAAACATACCATATACCCACCTAATCATGAAGGCTGTCAGATCTACATAAGGGGAGGTCATTGTGGCTCTGCAGTCATCCTGCATCAGTGGTACAATCGACTACAATAGCCCCTGTGGGATGTACCTCAGCAGACACCTCCATCAACTGTAAAGTCCCCAACAGTACCTCATCAGGAGTATCAAACAGCCTACACAGATGCCATGTGTTGCCTGTGTTGTTGGCATCAATAAACATGCTGCACATAGTACAATCTGAATGGCAGTGAGCTATGCACATGACAGACCTGAACCCCAGCACTGACTTACATAGGACAAGCTGTACTGTGTGATCCATAACACAGAAGCCACTCCCACCCATGAGTGAACCCTCAGCACAGGCTACCCATAGAGTCACTTATCAATCTTCCTCAATAGGAATCCTGATGGGTGGATGGGAGATGGTAGGTTTATCCTGGGTATCACTGTCATGTCACAGGTAGACAGAGGCACAGTATACTAACCATGACATATGTCATGGCAAACTCCTCTTACAATGTGTGTTGAAGGACAAACACACTCTCCAACTTGCATTAGGCATGGACTAGGGCAGATCGCTAGTGTTTGCAATTGTACACCTATGTTGTGGAATACACTAACAATGTTGGACAAGCCTGGTGTAAGTAGTTCATATCTGAACAGAATGCAACATGGTCAGATGTACAACTGGCCCCAACCAGGCTGTTGTGCCCACTATCGAAATGTAAAGCAGTGATAGCAGTAAAGCCCAGGTTACTGTCCACCACAGTCAAAGTACTACCAGTACACTATACAGTACTACAGTGTAGGTCAGTGTGAAAGGATGTTGACAACTGTATGCAAAGTATCCCATGCAAACACTGCAGGCACAGTATAATCCTGTTGTGTTCACACACAAAGCAGTTGTACAGTAACTACACAACATGACACACAACCCACAACCATAAACGGGTAATAGTTTGTGAAGTTCACACACATCCACAAATGTGGTGGGCTGCAGAGTCCAACATATGGAATGCTCACACTGGGCATGCTCACACACTTTGACAACATGCCATGGGAAGGCTGAACTGGGCATGCTCACACACTTAGTTTGTGAAGTTCACACACATCCACAAATGTGGTGGGCTGCAGAGTCCAACATATGGAATGCTCACACTGGGCATGCTCACACACTTTGACAACATGCCATGGGAAGGCTGAACTGGGCATGCTCACACATAGTCCAAATCTTGGTTTAGCAGTTGGACACACATATCTGGTATTGTTATGTGTTATGCCAGGAACCAACCACATTACAGCAGTCTGCCCAGTGCACACAGTTAAATGACTACAGAGACATACGTGATATAGTGGATCCTTCCCACATGCAAACATTTTCCCACAGATGCAGAAGTTGTTCATACCAACAGGGAATGCTATGGCAATAAAGATATGCAAACAGTCTATCAGCAACAAATAATGTGCATTTGACAATTAAACATAATGGTGTAGAGGTCAACACTAGGCTGTTTGCCCTAGGGAATGACAGCTTAGCCATAGTGTGCTTGGTGTCTGCCTCCCCACAGGATGCACATTCCCCTTTCCAAACACAGATGATGTCAGCATCCTATAAGTACAACAGGAGAAATGAAACTTCCCAGTAATCCGAATAGCGCGCTCCACTAATGCATCTGTCTCAAGTGTCATTAGGTAGTGGTTCAAATCCTGCAAGTGCTCAGTGTGTGTGTGTGTGTGTGTGAGAGTGGGGTTGGTGTGTGTGTAAGTCTGTGTGAGGGAAATGTCCCTTTTGGCAAATAGGAAAAGACACTACAGGATGCACATTCCCTTTCTAAACACCGATGATGTCAGCACCCTATAAGTACAGCAGGAGAAAAGAAACCTCCCAGTAATCCGAATAGCGCACTCTGCTAATGCATTTGTCTCAAATGTCATAACATAGTCAGGTAGGGGTTTGAATTCTGTGAATGGCAAGTGTGTGTTTGTCTAAGGGGGGTTAGTGTGTGAAGGAAATGCTCCTTTTGGCAACTAGGTGAACAGACTACAGGATGCCCATCCCCTTTTCTAAACACCGATGATGTCAGCACCCTATAAGTACAGCAGGAGAAAAGAAACCACCCACTAACGCGAATAGCGCGCTCTGTTAATGCGTCTGTCTCAAGTGTCATCAGATAGTTAGGTAGGGGTTTGAATCATGTGAATGGCAAGTGTGTGTGTTTGTCTGAGGGGGGTTAGTGTGTGAGGGAAATGTCCCTTTTGGCAACTATCTGAACAGACTACAGGATGCCCATCCCCTTTTCTAAACACCGATGATGTCAGCACCCTATAAGTACAGCAGGAGAAAGGAAACCTCCCAGTAATGCGAATAGCGCGCTACACTAATGTATCTGTCTCAAGTGTCATACCATAGTTAGGTAGGGGTTTGAATCCTGTGAATGGCAAGTGTGTGTGTTTGTCTGTGGGAGGGAAGTGTCCTTTTTGGCAACTAGGTGAACAGACTACAGGATGCCCATCCCCTTTTCTAAACACCGATGATGTCAGCACCCTATAAGTACAGCAGGAGAAAGGAAACCTCCCAGTAATGCGAATAGCGTGCTCTACTAATGCATCTGTCTCAAGTGTCATAACCTAGTTAGATAGGGGTTTGAATCCTGTGAATGGCAAGTGTGTGTGTTTGTCTGAGGGGGGGTTAGTGTGTGAGGGAAATGTCCCTTTTGGCAACTAGGTGAACAGACTACAGGATGCCCATCCCCTTTTCTAAACACCGATGATGTCAGCACCCTATAAGTACAGCAGGAGAAAAGAAACCTCCCAGTAATGTGAATAGCGCGCTCTGCTAGTGCATTTGTCTCAAGTGTCATAACATAGTTAGGTAGGGGTTTGAATCCTGTGCATGGCAAGTGTGTGTGTTTGTCTGAGGGGGGTTAGTGTGTGAGGGAAATGTTCCTTTTGGCAACTAGGTGAACAGACTACAGGATGCCCATCCCCTTTTCTAAACACCGATGATGTCAGCACCCTATAAGTACAGCAGGAGAAAAGAAACCACCCAGTAATGCAAAAAGCGCGCTCCTCTAATGCGTCTGTTTCAAGTGTCATAACATAGTTAGGTAGGGGTTTGAATCCTGTGAATGGCAAGTGTGTGTATTTGTCTGAGGGGGGTTAGTGTGTGAGGGAAATGTCCCTTTTGGCAACTAGGTGAACAGACTACAGGATGCCCATCCCCTTTTCTAAACACCGATGATGTCAGCACCCTATAAGTACAGCAGGAGAAAAGAAACCTCCCAGTAATGCAAATAGCGCGCTCTGCTAATGCGTCTGTCTCGTGTCATAACATAGTTAAGTAGGGGTTTGAATCCTGTGAATGACAAGTGTGTGTGTTTGTCTGCAGTGGGTTAGTGTGTGAGGGAAATGTCCCTTTTGGCAACTAGGTGAACAGACTACAGGATGCCCATCCCCTTTTCTAAACACCGATGATGTCAGCACCCTATAAGTACAGCAGGAGAAAAGAAACCTCCCTGTAATGTGAATAGCACGCTCTGCTACTGCGTCTGTCTTAAGTGTAATAACATAGTTAGATAGGGGTTTGAATTCTGTGAATGGCAAGTGTGTGTGTTTTTCTGAGGGGGGTTAGTGTGTGAGGGAAATGTCCCTTTTGGCAACTAGGTGAACAGACTACAGGATGCCCATCCCCTTTTCTAAACACCGATGATGTCAGCACCCTATAAGTACAGCAGGAGAAAGGAAACCTCCCAGTAATCCAAATAGTGCGCTCTGCTAATGCGTCCATCTCAAGTGTCATAACATAGTTAGGTAGGGGTTTGAATCCTATGAATGGCAAGTGTGTGTATTTATTTGAGTGGGGTTAGTGTGTGTGTGAGAGAAATGTCCCTTTTGGCAAATAGGATAAGACACTACAGGATACCCATTCCCTTTTCTAAACACTGATGATGTTAGGTAGGGGTTTGAATCCTATGAATGGCAAGTGTGTGTGTTTGTTTGAAGGGGGTTAGTGTGTGTGAGAGAAATGTCCCTTTTGGCAAATAGGATAAGACACTACAGGATACCCATTCCCTTTTCTAAACACTGATGATGTCAGCACTCTATAAGTATAGCAGGGGAAGAAAAAATCCCCAGAAATGCAAATAGCGTGCTCTGCTAATGCGCCCGTCTCATGTGTCATCGCAGTCAGATAGGGGTTTGAATCCTGCAATTGGCAAGTGTGTGTTTTGGCTGAGGGGTTAGTGTGTGTGAGGACAATGTCCCTTTGGCAACTAGGTCAACAGACTACAGGATGCACATTCCCTTCTACACACTGTTCAGCAGGCGGCCATGGCTCTGGCACAAGTTGTCTGTTGCTATGATGCCCTTTGGAAGATGCTTGTGTCAGCTGGGAGTCGATTATGGTGTCCAGTTTGCAGTCATCTGCATATTTGGACAGCCACAGTTCATCGTGTTGGCCTGTACCTCCAATAAATATGTACCAAACAAGAGGGTCCCAGGACTGAGCCCTCTGGGACACAACCTGCCTGCTAACTGTTATGGGGTCTGGCATGGCTCCAGCAATGCTAACCATGTGGGTTCTGTTCTTGAGCCACTGTGCAATCCATCTAGTGACATAGAGGCTTATATTTAAGCTGGTGAGCTTCCCTAGAATGCCCAAGTGGGGTATTGTTGCGAAGGCATTTGCAAGGTCCAGGTAGGCTGTGTGAACCACCTTCCTGCAATGGCCTTGGTGACTGTAGCAAAGAAATCAACCGGGTTACACCCGGTAGTGCTGGTGTGCTCTCAGTAGCCCTGAACCAGGCATCTGTTACTGCACAGATATTGATGTTCCCCATGCCAAGGTGTGCTTTGGGTGCATGCATCTGGAGGTTTAGACATCTGGCGTTGGGTAGCATTGCTCTTAGTGTCTTATCCCTTGTGATACCTATGAAGGTGGGTTTGTCATTTGAGCCCTGCTTAACATAGGCACTATGGGGGTAGCAAGAGCCTTTGCCAATATCTGATAGGCCAGGGGTGACAGGTGCAGGCTGTCCCTAGCAAAGCAGGTAGTTCAACAGAAGATGAATGTGTGAAGGTGTAGTGCCTGTGACTACTTAGCAGTAGCATATATGACTGCTCACGTGGACACATGCCAGGCAGGTCATATGCACTGTGTCACAGGCAATGTACATGTGAACAGGTCAAACAGTGGCAACCTGTCAAGTGGGACATGGCCATACATATAGTAGGCTATGCAGATGGCACTATGAGTCCACAGAAGCTCTATAACTATGCATTGCAGGTGTGATCGGTATTCCAGGGTAATTGCAAGCAAACATGCATGCAAACAAAGATACAGTGAACAGGGCTCCATGTAGTCCATTGTACAACAAACAAGCTGTACCAGTTCCATAAGGTAACACTGCAAATATGCAGGCGCTATGCACATGTACATGGAAATACACTGGTCAGATGGCTAGGGTCCAGTCTCAGTGCACACAAGTGTCTGGAACATGCATGTACTGTCAGGATGTACAATAACTGGATAGAAACCCATGTGCCCATACCTGCAGTAATACACATGTCAAATAACAGACTTCTCTCAGTGGTTCCATACTTAGTAGGATGTATGCTCCCTGGCCTGCCACCACAGTATCCCTGACATATATGGGACTCTCCCTCCTGTGACAGTTACTTATGTGTGTTGGGGCTGTCTAGCATGGTATGAGATGTGTGCATGCAGTGCTAGTGTGCTCCTGTGTGTCCTGTACCAGTTGTGTATTTTATTTTTTGCAAAACATTAAATCCAAAACTTTCCTCAAACAATTTTTTTGGCATTGGGGCCCAAAAAGAGTTCCAAAAAATTTTTTTGGGTGGGGCAACTTTTGCCACTTGGGGCCCAAATTTTAAAAATTTTTCCTTTCATTTTTTTTTGGGAAAAAATTTCCCCCCTTTACATTTTAAAATTAACCTTTATCCCCTTTTTGGTTCCCTTCCCCCCCAAAAAAATTGTTATTTTGGGGGGGGGCCTTCTGTTGACTTTTTATTTTTAACCACCATTTATTGGCCCAAACAAAATTTTCCCCCGGGATGATACCCCCCCCTATGGTTACTTACCAAAAAAGGGGGTTTGTAAAAACAACAAAGGGGGGAACCAGGGGGGGGGGGGAAAAACCCAATTTTTCCACCCCCCCCCTTTTTTACTCCCACCCCCCAAGGCCCAACCCCCCCCCCCCTTGGTTGGTTTATTTAAAACCCCCCACAATTTTTAAATTTCCAGGCCCCCAACCCAAAGTACGGGTTAACCCAACCCCCCCCCATTTGGTTTTTAACAAAAAATTAAAAAATTTTTTTTACACATTCCCTATGTGGCCCCACCCTGGGGGCCACCCCCACCCCAAACATGTAAAACCCTTCCCCGGGAAACCCATTTTGGGTTACCAGGGAATTGAAAAGGGGGTTTTTGGCAGGTTTCCTTTAGGGGCACAGGTTTTGAATTGGAAAATGCCCCTGGAAACCCCCCTTTACACCAATTACATTATGTGGATGTGGTTTGAAGACACCGGGAAGAAAGGTAAAAAAAGGAAAAAAGTTTAAAAGCTACCCAGTGTGCAAATGCAGGTAAATGCAAAATCCCCCAATGCCCATACGGTGAACACCCACAGCCCCTGACTGCCAGGTCACAGAACCATGCCCTGCCAAAAGGAAAACCGGTACCTGCCCATGCAACGGGACGGGTCCAACCCAGCCCCTGGTTTCTGCATAGAACAATCCCCAAACGGAAAACCCGTGCCTGCCCAACCATGAAATTTTGGTCCCTGGGGCGGTTGGGGGCACACCACAGGGGGGGCTTTTGCGGCACAGGGCCGCCCCCGGGAAATTCACACTGACCCGGGTCATACCCACGCAAAGGTAACCCACCTCATTTTTTTGGGGGATTTGTTTTTGAGGAATGCCAAACTGGCAGGGGACAAATGCACCCAGCAAACTGTAGCGGGTTTTAAAGGGCACTTCAGAACCCCCCGGGGGGAAACCTCCAGTTTTGGGCCTGCTTTTGACAGTCTGAAAAAATCCCGAGGTGTAAACCTTTCTGTGGGAAATTGAAACCACCATGTAAAGAAACTGAAACCGGGGTCGGTTGAAAACCTTTTCTGGCTTTGCCCTTTGGGTTGGGCTTGGGATACACTTTTCCTGGCTGCCACTGTTGGTCCCCCCTGGGAATGGTACAAAAGGGTTTGCAGTATTGAAAATTTGTCACACCTTGTACTTCAATGGCCCAAACAATGGGGACCCTGGACCCCTTTGTGCATTACCCCCAGAAACTTATGTGGGCCCAACCATTTGCCCCTTTTGGAAAAGGGGAGGGGGACAAACCTTAGGAAAAAAAGGAAAACGTTACTGTTTCCCTCAAAATCCGGGATTTGCCAAAAGAAAAGGGATTTTCAAAAAGAAAACTGGGGGCCAATTTTGCACAAGAACTCCAATGATCTCCAAGGCAACAGACTTTTTTACACAGGGGCCAGGGGTAACATTGCCCCCACCCTCACAGGGGGCTGAGAAAACATGCCTGGGGGTTTTCCGTTAGCACAACCAAAATTTCCCCTTTGGGTGCAATCACATGCACATGCACAGGTGCACACATGCACATGCACACATGCACGGGGAACATGCAAAATGCACATGACATGCACACACACTGCACACATGCACACAGGTGCAACATGCACACGCACACATGACACATGCACAGGTGCACAAATGCACACATGACACATGCACACATGCACAGGTCACACATGCACATGCACACATGAAATGCACACATGCACCGCACATGCACACTCCACATGACGGGTGCACACACACATGCACACATGCACACATGCCACATGCAAAATTTTCACAATTGTACACCTTTTTGGAACAACACACAGACACAGACACACCTACATGCATACAAAAGCACAAAAGAGCCAAATGTACTATTACTATCAACACTATTACAGGAATTGAAAACACACTCACCAGCATGGATAGGCTGCAGGTTATACCAGAGGGTCCTGCAGACATGAAGAAACTTGTCAGTGGGCACAACTGTGCCATTGTTACGGGATGATACAGGTCAGGAGTACAAAATCGCCTTTCACATGGGAAAATTGAGGATACACTTGCCCTTAAATACTATGGTGACAGCTACAAACCAAGGACACACCTCACATGCATTTAAGTGTAACAACAGTCAATATACAAAACATATTACCTCCTTTAGTCTTGCTGTGGAGCCTCCATCAAAGCATGTCTGTGCTGTTGTTGTTGTGGTGGACTGGAGCCACCATGGAGTCCCCCCAGTCGGTGGTATGTACCCCCCCCACCTGTGGACCTGTTGCCTGTGGATATCTGATGACCTGACGGACATGTCTGATTAAATCACTGCAGTGATTGCCTGCTCATATGTCCTATTATGCGCCCAACCCAGGACAAAGGGCTTTGGCCCCCTCCTGTGATTCTGGCTGGTGCGGGGGTATTGCATATGCACCAGGCTCTGGTTTCTCCTCATCCTCAGCTGTGGAGGGGGGGGGTTGGGGCCCTGTTTAAAGGAAAAAACCTGGTATCAGCAATATATGTCAGCAGATTTGGCACACATACTACACATGCTACTCGACTGTTATGATACAACATATTTACAAAGTAGCATCTGTCTGTCTATTGGTGGATAAAATGTAGATGGCCAGGTATCAGTGCTCGCCAGCAACTGTGCAACAGTACCTGGCACTACACATACTACCAAACCCAGCAGTCAGAACACCGATTCAGGCCCGAAGCACCTCCTCACTCTGGGGTTTGTATCTAGGTACTGTATGGCCTACATCCAACTACTGGGCTGACCCACACTGATTGCCCTGGATAAAATATCCCACCTCCACCACCAGCACAGATGAAAAGTGCATAAATTACAAAAAACTTTACACTTTGTAACAGTGATATTTTCCTTTAAATGGGCCAGTGGCAGATACAACCCACAATGGTGACCCCCACACAAATTTCTTTCTACAGACATCTCCAAGAATGCATGGATCATGCAATCCCATATGACCAAGACACTCTCCACAAAGGGGGAGCATCCTGTCTGGTGGACCCCAGCCATAGACAGATTGTATTACAGAAGATGGAAGCTACTGCAAGACAGAGCATATTCACTAAGGGAGGGCATGTCAGCAGCACTTAAAGGGTCTATTTCCCCTCATACTGACTACATGGGCAATTTGAGAGGGGAATCAAAGGACACACAGATACCAGGGGGCCTTCTCAGTTATGTTAGCAACCTGGTCAGGGGCCATCCTCTATGCCCATAGGTAGTACACAACACATATTTCACTGACACCACAGATATGGTGACAGGTTCAGGGAGGTTCACCCCCCCCCCTTAAAAAGGCATAGTTATCCCAGCTGACTGTAACCTCCCGTCATCACAGATGTCCAGGTGAGAACCCCGGACAGCAGAATACACAACATGGATGGGACCTGATGGTATCCCCAGTTGCATGCTACATAACCCCTGACAGGAGCTAAAAAACAAAATGCTATGTAACACTAGCCTGACTACAGGATATGTACCTGTTTAACACTGGTTCCACTCCATGAAAGGCACCTACATACCAATACAATACAAACAATACATTACAAACAATACTATACAATATGCTATTGCCCCTTGCCCGCATACTGTTCTGCTATGACCATTTGAACATGTGGTGTGATGGTAACTGCTGCTGTCACACAGTTAAAAGGGTGACTCATATGGCATATTACCTATCTACTAACATTCAGCAGGGGGGTGTGACATGTACTCAGGGGGGTTCTTAACACTTTTGGTTTATTGCAGGGTGTGTCTTATCTTGGGGGGAACCACCTCCCCATGTGCCCCTAGCAGGGGGGAAAACACACCAGGTATTTGGGGTGGTGGAGGTGTTACTATGGTTGTTGGACACCCTGGGTGTGACCCCCATATTAAACTGGGGGGGTAACCTCTATGTGGGTAGCATATGTGTACTCTGTGGTGTTGTCAGTCACTGTGCATTGGTAATGTGTTTGAGGGTTGCACAGTGTTGTACATGTCACTGTGTCCCTCCATATTTTTTGTAATTTAGGTCCATAAAGGCATCCATTATTTTTAAATAATTCCATCCCGACTAATGTCTGACACATACCATGTGCAGGTATTCCAATAGTGTGCCACTTACATATTGGGGTTTTTCACATTTGACCCTGTTTACCCCCACACATTGGGGAGCCAAACACATATCTGGTTTAGGTGGGGGATTTGGGAAAGTGGGATGTACTATTTGACACTTGTTCACTCCATGTTTGTCACCAGGCACCTGTTGCCCCTTTTAAAATGTGCCTCACTCAGTTTATACATCTTCTCTCTTTTATATATATATATATATATATATATATATTTATATAATTATATGATATAGATATATCTTTTATATATATATATATATATATATATATATATATATATATATATATATATATTTGTATAACATAAATATTTTAAAAATATTGCCATAGATGTGGGGGCAAGGGGGTGTAGTGAAAGGGGGGGGGACAGGCTGTGTTGGGTTTTTTAACCAGGGAGTCAGATCAGGGCTTTTATATGTATCTACAAAATCTATATCTATTTTCAACTGTTTTGTACAATATTCTATCACATCTGTCTATGTATTCCCCTCTCTCTCTCAATGTATCTTTTATATATATATATATATATATATATATATATATATATATATATATATAATATATATATATATAAAAACAATTTTTTCCCCTCCATATTTAGACAGGTATATCAACATATTTTTCTACATACTGTAAACACACTAACAATGCTAAACAAAAGTGTGTAACCAAATTTTTAAGGCCCCCCTCCCATTGATATGTGCCATAAAGTTCCAAAAAAAGTACAGCCTTACTGATAGTTGCTGTATGTCTCCTGCCCTACAACTCCCTATCATATGGGTACAAACCCAATGCACTTGGGGGTTCACAGTTGTAGCCTTTAAGTTTCTTTTATTCCTTGTTTGTCCGCCTTTGCTGCTGCTGGTTCTTGCCTGTGCTCCACCCCAGTTGTCAGCCAGGAGTGTTCTGAACAATTTTTCTGTTGCTTAAATGAGTTTTCTTTCCTTTTTGTCTCTCTCTCTCCTTTTTTCTTCTTTTGTCCTTCTCAGGGGGAATGGTTTGGGTGGCTGGATACAGCATACTTTTTGGTATTCATTCCCTGGATGGCCCCTTTCACCAATTGTTTCCCCATTTTTAATTGATGGCCTTTTTACTATTGATTCTCACTGTATTTCAGAACACAAAAAGGGGTGTAGATAGGGAGCCCCCTTCGATTTAACAGGGACCATGCTGTTATCTGTACTGTTTGTATTAAATTGGGACCTTCATTTCCAGGTTTTGTGGTTTAACTTTCCCTTATTTCTCCATTTCCCGTATAATGGTATTCATGCAAAACCTACTATATTGTTAAGTGTTGTTGTTGTGCTTTTCCCACATTTGCTTCATCGTTGTAACTTAAAAGTTGCCCCTTTTAGTCAATTTATGCCTGCTAGGTGTCTTACTGTAGTGGCTGTTCTTTCCATTTTTTATGTAATTTCCCCCTTGGAAGCTTGCTTTTGTATTTACACATATTTCTCCCTTTCCACATTATTAGGGTATTTGAGTATGGCAGAGGCCCCCGAATTCAGGTTTTATTTTTTAATGGTACATATCAGTGGGGCACCCTTAAAAGTTGGAGGAGTTTGACGTGGGGTTGCAAGCATATGAACTACATTTTTTTGCCAGAGTGGGGAATACTTTGGCTATAGCCATTGCATTTTACACCCTGTATGTTTGTACTTTCACAGGGGTCTGTGGGCACCCTTGAATTATGTTCATGTCAGGTTTTTTTCAAATAGGGGGGTTGGCCCCAGGCAGAATTTGCAGGGTCCACACGCCCATAATTTGGCATATTCAGAACCCTGGAACAGCTGGGGTGTCAGAATTGGTGACAAACATTCAAGTTTCAGATGCAACCCTTCCAAACTCCCACAAGGTGTAACCCGTTATTTTGAACGTCTGTTTGTTGAACAGAATGGTTTCCCTGGTTTTGGGCCGCTCCAATTTTTATTTCTTTCCGGATGGTTTGTAAAAGGGTGGGGGAGGGATTTACCTCTTAATTGTGTCTTCAATTTTGGTACATTATTACCTACTGTTCCAACTACAGGTGTTTTGTTCACACATACTTTATGGAAATCCACCATTTTTTTGTATTCTAAATTCATGCTTTGTTAAACATCAATTCCCCTTTTCATTCTTTATTTAAATGTAATTTATTTTAGCACATTTCTATTAAAACTGGCTTAGTGGTAACATGCAACTATGTTTGGTCCCGGGTTACCAAAGTGGGATTTTATTTTTCATTTGAACTTACAAGCCTGTCAATCAAATGACTAAAGGGTTTTAACAGTTTAACCGGGTTACTTTTGGAGCTCACGCATGCGCACGGGGTTATCCACGACCCCCCCGCTTAAAATTTTTCTCTTCACACCGCATTTTTTTGAAAGAAAAAAATGGGGAACGGAAATGGTGAAAAGGGGGCACAAAATAAGACGTGGGAAACAAGCTTGGGAGTGCAGGAATTAGGTAAGGCCCATCTGATTTCTTCCAACAACATTAATGTAATTTTGGGTCATTTTAAATTCCCCCCTGAAAGGTTCAGGACCTAATCTTTTTGTACAGCCAATTTTTTGAATTCCTGTCCGTAGCATGGCAATGGGCAGCTAGTTGGGGAATTTTTGTGGGTACAGATGCCCTTTTTTTTTAAAGTGGATTCATAAGGTATCGTACAGCTGGGGATAGGTTGGGTAGGGAACAGACAAAAAACAAGACGCTCAGGGGGTGTATGACAGTGGGGGTTACACAATTGACGGGACGGAGGTTTGGATATCCAAGGGCCCTGGCCCCAGTCAAAGGGAACTGTTACCCATGGCATTGCCCCTTTCCTTTAGCCCCGGAGGGGCTTGCTGGGGCTGTTCGGGGACCCTGCCCGTTAGGGCCCCCCTGTCGACTCTAGGGGGTCAACAATAAAAATTCCCCAAACATCCGGGTGTACAGGGTAGGGTGGTTTCCGGGAATTGCAAGGGGGGGCCCCATCCCCTGCAGCACTTCCACCCCATGGGACAGGGGACTGGAGGAGGGTCCGGAGGCACTACCATGCATGCCACTATAAGGGGGGTCCGCTGGAACCCGCCTTTGTGTTTTATTTTTGCATTTTAGACTTTGGGTTGTGCATTTTAAACCATTCACAAAGTTGTAACAGCATGCATTATATTCCCATTAAAAAACCCCAGTATTAAATTGAAAAGCGGTAAAAATGCATAAATTTAACAAATAAATAAAACATGAGGGGGGATTTCAAAGGCCCCAATGGGATTAGAAAAGGGGGGTGTAAAACATCAAATTTATGAAACGGAAAATGTCCAGGGGGTTAATTTTTTGAAACCATTTTAGTGGGTGGGGTTTGGTTTAAGGGTGGGGTAAATTAAATTTTCCCTTAATACAAAAACTATGCTTACATTTCTAATCTAATTAAAACATACTGCTAACCTGCCTTATGTTAACTACTTAACCCTTCAGAAAGTTACTGCAACATCAATTACATTTTATTGTGTTCATACAATTCATTTTGGTTTTTCAGTACTCATCCTGTTACAGGTTTAATTTGGACAATTTTTTGGGTTTAAAAATTTCGCAAATTTTTGTGGGGGGAAAAAAAAAATTAATTTTTAACATTCCCAAAGCATAAACTTTAACAGTTTCTTTTGGTTTGTTAAGCAAATTTGTCTAATGCTATACTTTATTAGGGGGTTTTCGATTGCTGATTTGAATTTCCCACTCTCACTTGTTTCATGTTACTATTTAGACTTATTCAGGCTTTATTGCATTTTTACAACAATTACATTTTTAGCACCACTTCTGTCTGTTTCATATTTAAGGGATATATTTTACACTGGATTTATTTTCTGATTACTTTTTGGCATTTGCATTTTTAAGGAGGGATTTTTTCAAATATATTTACAGTGCATGTTTAGCTTCAGGTAACTTTGTAATCAGTTTGCCATTTAACTGTTACAGCAGTTTATTTTTGGTACCTGCCCTTTTTAGCAACAAATTTTCTTCTGAAAAGATTGGGGGCGAAACCTGGGGGGGGGGGGGGGGGGGGGGGGGGGGGGGGGGGGGGGGGGGGGGGGGGGGGGGGGGGGGGGGGGGGGGGGGGGGGGGGGGGGGGGGGGGGGGGGGGGGGGGGGGGGGGGGGGGGGGGGGGGGGGGGGGGGGGGGGGGGGGGGGGGGGGGGGGGGGGGGGGGGGGGGGGGGGGGGGGGGGGGGGGGGGGGGGGGGGGGGGGGGGGGGGGGGGGGGGGGGGGGGGGGGGGGGGGGGGGGGGGGGGGGGGGGGGGGGGGGGGGGGGGGGGGGGGGGGGGGGGGGGGGGGGGGGGGGGGGGGGGGGGGGGGGGGGGGGGGGGGGGGGGGGGGGGGGGGGGGGGGGGGGGGGGGGGGGGGTTTTTTTTTTTTTTTTTTTTTTTTTTTTTTTTTTTTTTTTTTTTTTTTTTTTTTTTTTTTTTTTTTTTTTTTTTTTTTTTTTTTTTTTTTTTTTTTTTTTTTTTTTTTTTTTTTTTTTTTTTTTTTTTTTTTTTTTTTTTTTTTTTTTTTTTTTTTTTTTTTTTTTTTTTTTTTTTTTTTTTTTTTTTTTTTTTTTTTTTTTTTTTTTTTTTTTTTTTTTTTTTTTGTTTTGTATTTTTTTTTTTTTTTTTTTTTTTTTTTTTTTATTTTTTTTTTTTCTTTTTTTTTTTTTTTTTTTTTTTTTTTTTTTTTTTTTTTTTTTTTTTTTTTTTTTTTTTTTTTTTTTTTTTTTTTGTTGTTTTTTTTGTTTTTTTTTTTTTGTTTTTTTTTTTTTTTTTTTTTTTTTTTTTTTTGTTTTTTATTTTTTTGTTTTTTTTTTTTTTTTTGTTTTTTTTTTTTTTTTTTTTTTTTTTTTTTTTTTTTTTTTTTTTTTGTCTTTTTTTTTTGTTTTATTTTTTTTTTTTTTTTTTTTCTTTTTTTTACTTTTTTGTTTTGTTTTTTCTTTTTTTTTTTTTTTTTTTTTTTTTTTTTTTTTTTTTTTAAATGTTTTTTTTAGTTTTTGAATTTTACAGTTTATAACCCAAAACCAAAAAAGTTTAAGTCTTTTTTGTAAAATTTTTTCCCCCTTTTTTTTTTTTTAACAAAAAAAAAACAACAAAAGCTTTTCTTATAAAATTGTGGCTTTCCGGCAAATTAGTGCAAATCATTAAATATTTAAGTTAGAAAATAATGACAGACATTTGAGTTTCAGACTTCAAAACCATTCAGAAAATTTATGCTAATGTAAAACTTGTTATTCTATCAGCTTTCTAAGTTTGTAAGAGCAATATTTAAAATTGTCTCTATTTTTGGGCCTTTATCCCACTTTTATTTATGGCTTTGTCCAGATTTCTTGCTCTAAGAAGTTGAGAGGTATGAATACCCAGCTGCTCACAAATGCCGAAACAAAAACAAAAAAAAAAAAAAAGAGTAAATATTACAGTGTTTGACACATGAAAAATCGCATTTCTCTTGCACATCATCAGACTTTCATGTAATGACAATTAAAAGGGGGCCATACAGCACATTATATAAGCTCATTTTTTACATACCAATCTACATTATATAAGCACAACTTGGGGCTAAGATGCTTGTATCATAGTAGGGGGACTACTTTGATTCACCAACTTGAGATATTGATATTTGACTGTTAAATTACTTTTTGGACATTCATGCAAATCCTGTCAAGGTATGTGAAGTTTCTTTACAATTAATATTTAAACAGTTGCCATGATTTAGCTTTCAGATAACATTGAGTGATATATTCAGTTTGTCCATTTGAACTGGTGTAGAAGACAAAGCAGTTGTTATTTTATGTATCCTTAAGTAATCTTACACGCCCTTTTAGCAACATTTCTCTGAAGATGTGAACATGTGTGAATGTTTAAACATTTTATATGACTAGAAGCAATGTGAATTTTACAGTTTATACCAAAAACCATGTTAAGTCTGTTGTACATGCCTAACATCAACAAAAGCTTATCCCAAATGGTAACATTTTCATTTCAAACACTTGATTCATTGCTAATACTGCAATCTCTCTGGAGTCACACATTGTTGCAGCTTTAGCATGCCTGCCATTGTGTTGTTTATTGGGGGGGGTTATAGTTATCTACTGCATGTTGTATGTGCACTTATATGGATCAGTTAGTTAATTTATTTTAATGATGCCTGCATAAATGGATATTTGTTTTATTGTCAGTCATTTTGCTTCTTTCTCCGATAGATTTATGTGTTTGCATTTTTCAACTCCCATACAGGGATATGGCTTCAAAAAATCTGGGACACATAAACTTGCATTGTCAGATGCTGAGAATTAAGTAATAGTGCAGTCCCTCTGTCAATATGGATCACACATCTTACCGAAAATTTTAGCTGACAAGCCCTTCTGTGATTGTATCTGGTAGCAGGTGGTCAAAAATAATAATGCTGTGGGTAGCCATGGCCATGAGTACAAACAAATCAAACATGAGGCCAGTGACATGATGACCAAGGCCAAGAAAAGAGGGAGTGCTATAGCACAGGAACAGAAGGCTACTGGTGGTGGTGCTCCAACTAAACCACCACTGACTGAGATGGAAGAGTACCTATGCAGTGTAAGGGATCAGGGCAGCTCATTGGGGTTTCCCAGTGTAGTGCTTAATGTAGGTGCCGAGGTGGAGAATGACCAAAGGGTGTCAACTGAGGAAGCTCCAGGTATTCCATCAAGTGTCTTTTATCTATCTATCTATCTATCTATCTATCTATCTATCTATCTATCTATATACATAGAGGGAGAGAGTTAAGATAAGAGATTAAAAGGGGAGAGAGGGAAAGAGGAGGGAGAGACAAGAGAGATACGTAAGTGTATAAGATCTTTATTTATATGCATAAGTAGGTAAGGATTTTCATTAATTTGACATCTTCATTCTAATAATTATCACCCCCTTTCCATCTCCATCTTGTCTGTCTAGACACATTTAGTATTGAAGCTCCACGACCACTTGCAAATGGTATGCTCCTTTTTAGCTGTATTAATGCATAGATTTTTTTTTAAAGTCTACCTAATTTTTTTTTATAATTGTACTTGCATCTATAATTGCTTAACTCATAGTCATGTAGCATAAGTCTGATCATTTTTTCTTATACAGTATTTCTATATTTATTGCGTTTTAATACTCTAATTGCAAATGAGCCTGCCACTGGGGGTGTATATTACTGTGTCAAAAGACATGTTCACCGAACACGTCTTAATTGACACAGTAATATCGACTTGTCAAAAACCTGAACAGCCAAGTCAGTGAATATTTTCCTAGGGGAAAAAATCGCTTGGCCATACAGGAAAAAACACACTTTTAAACACTACAACATGGAGGGGGGGTTGCCCCCCACCTCCCCAACTAAATATACCAACTCCGAGATTGCACTACAGTGGGGAAAAGGGCAAATCCCCAATGATGGCCGAGTGATTTTTTTTCCCCTGGGAAAAACTTCACTGACTCAGCCATTCAGGGTTTAGTCAAGTCAATATTACTGTGTCATTTAAGATGTGTTCAATGAACATGTCTTTTGACATGGTAATATAGACCCACCACTAGCACAGTGGAATTCCTCCTGCCTGATGTCAGAGTATTAATAGCCTCTGATGATGATGATGATGATGATGATGACAGTGATGAAACGACACAGTCTGGGGGTTGCAGAAGGTCAGTCTGCCATTGAGGTTGTAGCTATCACATCTCCTGTCCACAGTTTGGACACAGTCAGTATGCCTATGCCCACCCATAACGTGGAGCCATCTGAAAGAGGACAGGCTGAGTATGACATGCTTGATCCAGGTAATATAATTGCTGAAGTTGCTCATTTGACAAATTTTACCTCTAGTCATCATGATTTATAGGCAGATACTAGGGTAGCCCTTTTAGGTCATTTTAAGCCTATCCAATTTCCCAAATGTGAGAATCAAACCATGTATCTTGTATTTGAGAGGTAAACACCTTAACCATTATTCCAACCCTCTACCTGATTTTGGTAAGGTACCACACAGGGGAATTGGTAGAGGTACTGAGAGAGGGTCTGTTTATACCCTACCACTGACACATGTGTAGGGTTATCAAGGAAGCACAGGCAAGTTCCACCAGGGCCTTGGAAGAGATAGTCAGTGTACTGAATGTTGCACACTTTGACATGAGAGATTGCATGAACCATACTGGTGCTTCCTTGGAGAGGATGAATGACATTCTGGTTTACTCAGTGGCCGCAATTGAATTTCTGCTGGGGGAGGGTCAGCATTCATGTGGGTGAAGAGACTCTACATCATCAGGTGTTAGCTGACATGGCCATGTCAGATGCTACACTCATAGCATCACTATTTCCACTGATCTGTCAGTGATTCATGTATCCACACTCAGGCATGGTAGGCCACATGTTCATTGTAATATACGTAGTCATGATGGATGTGGCGATATGAGGTACTGCCACTTATACCAGGAGACGTAGGGCAGTGGCTGTGTAACATATGCCAGCACAGCTAGCTAGAATTTAGTAAAGAATTATATGTTATTTGAATATCACACTGACGTGTACAGATGCTTGTGTTGAAAAATATATTTGTAAGGTTGCTTGTGTTAAAAATTTATCAATATTGTCGCCTGCTGGACAGAAAAGGAATATAAATGTATTATTAAAACTGTGTAAAGGTGTATGTCTTAACAGATGACACTGGAAGAGAAGCGGTTAAGCTCATTCCATGCTAACTTTGGAAAATAGCTGAAATTAAATTAGGCCATAAAGTTTGTATCTTACAGTTCTGATTGCAGCCGGAGACGAAATGTCTGTGAAAAGCCTGGCTTAGTAGCTCTGTCGGAGGAGTAGACATGTTAAAATTGTTTTATGACTGCCAGGAGCTGCAGCAGATATTAGCAAAGCTCTATGTGTGTATTATTGACAAATAGGTGCTAAATTCTGGTAGCTTCTAGTGTTGGTGATAGTGTAGGAAATGGAGTCAGATGACCAGATGTGATATCATTCTGTAAGCCATCCCGGAAATAATATTTAGATATTATATTGAGAAGTCTCTCTGTCAAACTGGGCACCCTGTTTCTGGAACCTTACATATAAGGATCCCTCACCTACTTCATCTTGCCTTGCTCTAGTATGTGAACCAGAGAATAGTAACTCTTTAGCTTTGTCAGGAAAATATAGTGAGATTACCAGGGCATAGTAACTCTTTAGATTAGTCAGGAAAATATAGTGAGATTGGTTAAGTATTGTTTTTCTGTAACTGTGTTAACCTGTCCAACTTTGTTATTTGTAATATTTCTTTTGAGTGAAACTCTGGTGTTTACTGTAAATAGATGTTTTGTATTTTCATGCTCTTTTATTATTTATTATTAAATACACTTAAACTTTTCATTGTGGCTGGTCCTTTTAGAAAATATTTTAACCTTTGAGAGTATTTGCATGTATTTATTTGGTGATAATTCTGGCCATTCCTGAAAGTCTTACTACTCAGTCAGCATTACTATTTGTATTAATATTAACTTCATTCAGTATAACTGGATACACTTTTAAGAGACTTATAGTAACTGACTGGTGGCAGAGAATCTACCTTATAGTCTGGGCAAAGTTGGTAGAGTAAGTAATCTGTACCAGCCTTTCCCAGGTGTGTGTATGTGAAAATTAAATCTTAAAGAGTGTGTGTCAGCTATATGGAGCAGGGACACAAAGCGCTGGTTTCACAGAGAGGGTGCTGGAGGACTTGGCTTGGACACTTGGCTGAGGGCTTGACCCTACAACTGTGCCAGTGGGAAGTTTTACTGGGGACCTGAAGAAAGACAGCTAGTGAAACGGCGACCCCAGGCTGAGTATGTTCCCTGTGTGCTCTTAAGGGAAATTGTGCTTGATACAGAGAGGTCTGCATCTGGAAATACTGAGTGTATCCATTTGTATTCCAAGTGAATGTCCCTCTCCAGTGTCAGTGGTGAGGATTCAGGCTCCTTGATTACAGGCCCAGAGTGGGGACGTCACAGTAAGAACTTGTGCAGCAGACATAGTTTCCATTTATGTAGCAAGCCAGGGTCATGGAACTAGCAGTGGAACTTCTGGCAAAGGTAGTTTTTATGGTCAAGGGCAGCAACAGTGAACTGAATCCTCTACCTGACATGGCTCACACCTGTCAAGGATGCCAGGGCATAGTCTTAGTGCAAGTGCTTTAATTGTGTTTCTGCAGAACCACACATGGTACACCTCATCTTGGCCATACCACCTCACACACACACATATGTATGTATACACCACTATCAAATGATTCATAACTGTTGCTACTGGCTCTGATAATAGATACTTAATGTTAACTTGATTTCTCATACACACGCACATTCACTTTTTTGGTTTCAGGCTAAAAAGAGAAACATGTATATCAAATTTTATCTTGTACTGAATAACAATATTTCTTATAGACTTACGATTTAAAGAAACTTGAGTAAAAATCTTAAGCCATTGTGCATTACTAGTATTCCTTAACAGAAAGGTTTTCCATTTAGTTTTCCCAGGAAGCACCTCATTCCGATCTAACTACCATTGTTTTTCATAGACTATCATTACTTGCTTCTTCATTTTGAATAATACCAGCTTTCTGAAAACAGCAGCAGCTTTTCCTCTCCCACAGAATAATTGCTACTGGCTATCAGACTGCTCATGCTCTTGGCCAGAATTTCAGTAAAATAGTTAAGAAAGTGGTAGTAGTTAAAATGGAGGGAAAAATAATTAAATTTAGCACAGGGGTCACTACAGTAATTAATACATCAATCAGGGGACTGTAAAAACAGTAATTACATTGCAGCAGTTTAAATGTAAGGGAAAGAGAACATTTGAACAAGGCACCAGTTGCAGCACTTAATAAATCAGTCAGATGAATGTAGAAACACAACACTTCATCTTTCTAGCAAAGCAATTTCTAATGGTTATTTAAACACCATGCTATGTATGATTTTAAAATCACTTGATAAAACACTTGTATGTGTGAAAGCTTGTGTTTTGTACTATTTTATATTAAAGTCCTTGAAGTCCACTGGATTTCTGTGAGATGAGATTTTTGCATTTCATCATTATAAAATAAAAATGGTTGGATTTAAAGTCAAAGTGCATGAAAAACAAAACTGATTTGTTTTTTTATTTGTTTGTTGATAACATCTTGAGTATAGGTATAACTGGGTGCACCAACATGTAGGAAAAAGGCCAATGCCTGATTCAGGAACAATAGCAGGTTATGGTGCAGAAGGGATAGGTTACATTTCTTCAAATAGGAAGTGGATAACTAGGGCATATGCAGATGGACTATAAACCATGAATAACAATGGTGACACAATTCAGATTCAACAGCAGTGACCAAGGCTGTTCACTAAAATGTTGCACTGTATAAGTACAGAGGTGCTTTATCAGAAAGCAGACAACTATGTACATACTGAAGCAAAGCTTGAGATTTTTTCAACAGCTCCTGTGATACAGGAAGAGACATAAAATATGAGGCATGTTTTATTATATCTTTCCAATGTTACCACTGCTGTAATAGTGAGAAGGTCCCCCACAAGCACACAGATACACACACAGATATAAAAAGTAATAAACTACTGGTCCAACCTTTAGAATATGTTTATTAGAAAACAACAAAGCTTTCATGCCACTCATGACTCTTCTTCAGGAAGTGAATGTTTTTTAATTGTAACACCGATGAAGAGTTCTAAGTGGGTTGAAAGCTTTATTGTTTTCTAATAAACGTATACTAATGGATGGACCAATGGTTTATTACTTTTGATATTGCTTTTTTGCAGCTTTGGTCCTTTTGGCCACCTTTCTGCCTTTTACTTTCCTTATACACACACACACACACACACACACACACACACACACACACACACACACACACACACATACATACTGATATGGAAATCCACACACTGCATTATTAGGGGCATACAAATTGCTGAATGCATATGCACAGTATTCAAACCTGATTAAGTTGGGTTTATTACATGACTTGCAGAAAGCTGTGGATGTTATACTAACACAACAACACCCAAGCCACTCATACTGGCACTGGTGGGATGCAGTGACAATGAAGACGTATAACAGGGTGGGTGGTGTTTTGTACTAAAATATAACGAGTCTCAGAGTATAAGGCCCAGATGAACTGCAAATGAGCAGTGGTACGCATGCGGAATTAAAGAACAGAGTGAAGCTCTTTAGCTTTCTGTGCTCAGCCCTGCATACTGCCATTACAAGCAACTGTATGCACTGTGGTCAACTATCTGCTACACAGCTCACTCTGCAGTCAACATCCTCATGGCAGCATGTTGACAGTGTACAAGTGAAGGGTACTCTGTGCTGTCAATCTGTGTATTTGTAGCCATACTTCTCAACTACTTTGCTCAAAAAGTCTGGACAAAGCCAAAAATAATATGGGGTCAAAAGCCAAAAATCAGAGGCAATAATTTAAATATTACTCTAATTCACTTTAAAAAAATACATAATTGCAGGTTTTGCATCAGCATCCATTTTCAAAAGAACAAGAAGTACAAAACTGTAATGTCTGCCATTACTGACAGTCTGTAATCCTCAGTAATTTACCATAAAAAAAAAAAAAAAAAAAAACAATTGAGGCACAAGACAAAAGTATGAGGCAAACTCCATAACAGCCTCTGGTAGTGACGATTGTAACCCCATGGCCCTGTGGAGAAAGATAGCACATTCTGAGTAGCATCATGAGGTTGTTGTTTTTGTTGCTGTGGCTTTGAGTATCAGTAAAAACTATACACTTTTCAAGTCAACCCAGGCAGAAATCATGGATGCCACCCATGCCAGACAGGAGGAGCAGTAGTGACCTCCTTCCTCCTTAACTACTTCCCTGACTTTAGTGGAAACTGCACACAGCTTGCATGACTGTTTCCCCTGCAACATAGCAACTCCTCTTCCTAGACTGTATCTGCATCCTATAGGAATGTGGAAGCTCAGTTTGAGGCCATGTGCCCTGCAACACAATAATGCTTCTTAGTGGATCTTGCACACACCTTATAGAAGTGTACACCCAGCTTACATGTTTGTGTAATATGACAGATCTACTGCTTGGAAACCATGTATACCTGTGCCTTCTACATATGTATGTGAGCACAGATTGCAGTGCTACTCTGCTGTATGCACACTAAGATATAAACCTACCCCAAGTTAGGACAACATCTGTAGAGTCCACAATGTCAAAATTCAGGTATTTCACACCAAGTGCACCCTCTGCAGTTTATAGTGTACCCAGTAAGTGCTTATCTTCTTTGTATTGTACCCATTCATCACTGGTTGGCCCTTAGTACATTGCGGAATAAATTGGATACTTAGCTACATACTGTGGTATTCGGTTCTCATTATGGTCCAGCATGTGCTTCATAACAGACATGCTGTTCAGTGATTAAATGGTACATTTGTCAGTTATATGGGCATCAGCTCTTCAGTATCAGTCCAGGTACGCAATACAGAAGCATATCTATATTTAGGAAGTAAAGACTGGTCAGTTAAACATTTTTTTCAGCATTCTATTTTGCTGTTCATTGATGAAGTTCATAAAATAATGGAATTATAAAATAACATAATTTGCTTTAAATTGGTTGCCTGAAGTTTAACATAGAGACACTAGTTTATAGCTTTAACTGCAGAGAAACAACCTAGCTAAAATAAAACAATAACCTTTTCATCTCAAATTAATACAAAATAATTACGTTTTATAAAATGCAAAACAGTGAGCCAGTTTCATTAGCATAATTATATACCTCAAGCTTTTACAGTTATTGTTCAAGTAATTCAGAAAATCTAAAATCAACAGAACTGAAGGAAACTTTGGACTGACAGTCATTTACAAAGGGGTATGAGTTCAAATAGAAATAATGTACTTTGCTGATGTGCTGAAAAACATCAGTTTATTTGATTTGGTGCTCTCACTTCCGTGGAAGCATGTGGTATATTGCGTTTATATTACGCTGTCAGAAACTCAAACTGTCGACAGCGTAATAATCAACATGAAAATGTCGAAACCCACGAACATCGAACACGCACAAAAAAAAAAAACACCCAAACACAACACAAATTGCTCTGTGCAGAGGGACAAGCCCCCCCTGCACACCCCACACCCACCGCTACTTAAATATACCAACTCCGAGATTGCACTACATTGCAGTAAATGGAACTCTCCCCTTAAGGAGATTTCCATTTACACACGCGATGACTTTTGCTTTCGACATTTTGGTGCCGACAATATCAACTTTGATATTGTCAGCCTTCGACATGGTGAAGTAGAACCGGTATATTCAAGGGCACTATTATAAGCAGCATTCAAATACTTTACAAAGATGCAAAAAACAGAACCTATTAAGGACAAAACTGTTTTACTTAAGTACTTGTACTTGTCTTTTTTTTTGAAAACTTCTACCGCAGACTTCCAAATATATGTTATGCTTATAAATTTCACACAATGTAATAGACACTTTAATTCTCTCATTCAGATTTCTACATAAAGTCAATACCCACATGTATAGTTCTTCACTTAACTATATAAAAAAGGTCTGTAACAGGACATCTTCAGCATCACCAGTCACTATTCAGGATATCATAAGTTATAGATTTAAGGGCGGAGTGAAATAAAGAGTCACGGGTTGCAGTGTGAACATAAAATAAAAACATTTGTGCTTATTAGTATAGGAGTTTCTTAAGAACATCTTAATGAAAATCTGGTTTTCGCTTTTGAACTCAGTATCGTGGCTGACTTCTATTCAGTTAAGAGACTGCACTGCTCAATCACTACCAGAGCTACTTTCAAAAACTCAACAGTCCGTTACTGCAGTCAAATCCTGGCTAAGAAATGCCCAACTCTTTCTTAATCCAAAGAAGACAAAACTAGTACTTTCATCCCTGAAACACCTCCCGTGTCACTGATCATTTCAACATCCTTGCATCTGACAACACTGTCATAGAAACAGTGCAGGAAAACAAACTTCTAGGTGTTAACATTGACAATAAACTTTCATTTGACCCCCATATGCAGCAAAATATAAAGCAAACTCATCAAAAACTGGGACTCTTATATAGAAACAAACATTTATTTACTGCAGCAACCAAAACTACCCTTGCAAAAACATTTTTACTTCCCTCCCTTCTTTATGATGCCCCTATCTTAACTTGTTGCTGTTTGTCTTTTGGCTTTTTCCTGGTAAGAGATCACCACAGCGGAACTCCAGTCCGCTAATGATTGGCAGTAGATTTTTATGAAATGCCGAGGTGCCAGCTCGACGCCCAACCTTCAACAAAGGCACGCCCATTTACGCACGCATGTCTTTCGAACGCTACCCAACCACAGGGAGGACATGCAGACTCCACACAGAAGGCACTCCCAAGCCAAGCTGAGAATCGAACGGGAGAACCTCTTGCTGTGAGGTAACAATGCTACCGCCATACCACCGCGGCACTATGCCCCTATCTTAACTAATTTACAAAATTCTACCCTAAGCAATTTGGAACAGTGCCACAACAAAGTAACAAAGTCTGCCACAAACTCTAAATATCACACTCACCACAGTAAACCACTCCTAGAATTAAACTGGCTTGAAGTTCCCAACCAACTTGCCTTTACTCAGCTATCCACCTTACACAGCCTTATTTTCAAGCCTACTACCTGCCCAGCACTAACCAATCTAGTCACACCTTACACACCAAATTGACCCCTACGATCAGATGACAAAAATCTCTTAACAATCTCAAAACCCACACGAAAACCTGGTCACTCTCTGTGTTCATACTTTGACTGTACACTTTGGAATTCACTACCCCTAGCTACCAAGTCTATGCCTGGCCTAACCCATTTTAAAGCCTCTTTAAAAAATCATTTCAAAAATACATGGCTCTGCTCCTGCATAAAGCCTGCCTAATGCTCAGGTCTTCCTCTTTCTGTCACATTTCAATCCTTCACAGACTGCAAGATCCTAAGGCTCTTCTAACTCCTTCTCTGTTTCTGTACCATATCCCTAAGCTACTGCTCAGGGTTTATTGCTTCTATTCTTAACTCTCTCATTATCCATCTGCATCACTAACTTTCTGGCTGCCATTTTCCTAACTGAAACTAACATTCTATTTTTCATGTACTATAACAGTCAATGTCACACATTGCACTACCTATCTACTACTTTTTGGACACTGTCTACATCATGTATGGTGAGAGTGACTATTATTATCTATGTTTTAACTGTACAGAATTGTCTAGATGTGTAGTAATATATTACATCTTGTAGCAGTTTGTTCTTTCAAATTATTTTTGTATAGTATTTCTAATGTAATTTGTATTGTATTGGATTATAATGTATTTGTATTGTACTGTATGTGGAGCTTTTCTCCCCGGGCCTCTGCTGTAAATGGGTTTTGTAGACCCAGTCAGACCACCCTGGTAAACAAATGTCAAATAAATAAATATACATACATATATATATATATATATATATATATATATATATATATATATATATATATATATATATATATATATACATATACATATACATACACACACACACACACACATATATATATATATATATATATATATATATATATATATATATATATATTAGTAATACATGCTATAGTGAAAAATCTAATATTTAAGACATGCTTTTCTGGCTTCTTTCGACCGGCTGCCTATCTAAGAAATCACTCTATCTATGTTTATAGACAGGGCCAAAACTTTTAAAGGTCTACATGCTTACATGCTAGAAATTTTGGAACATTACCACAAAACATCCACTTTGTATTCCGAAACAGGAAGATTGTATGAACCATTTTATAATCCAACAAAGGGACAATTAAATGCCATCTGCAGACATGAACAGTGTGCAGCAGTAAACATGTTAAAGATTTAATATTACACTTCAGAAGGCAGCCAGAGAAAATTGAAGAGCCATGAGGCAGAGTTCTGTTTCACAAACCATGTTTACCATATTTTACACTACTCACGCCACCTTCAGGTCAAAGCCAGTACTGCAAAGAAGCAGAGGTGGGAGGGGGAGGAGATTATGGTGATTTGTGAGGAAAGAAAAAGTGTTTGACAGTAAATTACTAATGCTACTGCACTGACTAGATAATGTAGCAATAGTCCAAGATAGCTTAGATATGAGTGTGCATTGTCAGAGACGTCATTAGCATGTCATTCCCTTTGAGTTTGCCATAAGAAACAAAAAAAAAGCAAAATTAACAAGATGAAATGTTTTAAAGTGTTATAAAGTTCCTCGCTTTCTTGTATGACCCTACTTAATATCTGTACATGTCTTCATGGTGATGTGTACTTACATACTGACTACATGCATTCAGAGAGAAGTAATATGATTTTTGTATTCTTTGTGTGCACATCTGGTTATCCAAAATAAGCATTGTTCAAGCAGATAAGCATTCTTCTTTAGAGTATCTCAGTTCACTGTTGCTGCAGTAACTAGTGAATTTCACAGTCTCCTACAAGCAGGTAGGGTTGCCACCTTTCCAAATGCCCAAAGTGGGACATTTGTGCTACAAACATCAGATTTTTGCAGGGCAAAACATACCCACTGCCAGTACAAAGGACAAAACTTCAGTGTTTTGCCTGAATAAAAGTTTATTCTTGTAGCATTTTAGTTCCTTATTCTGTTTCTTATAACATTTAGGTATTTCAGATTCAGAATAACTGTTTAATGCAACTATTACATGAAATATAGAAAATAATTTTGTCCTAAAATCTCAGGACATTTGCCATTTATTCACATTTTTTGCAGGACACAACTGCCCAAAGAGGGACTGTCCCTCGCAAAGTGGGACAGGTGGTAACCCTACAAGCAGGAGTAGTGTGGTTAGTACTCTTATAACCCTTTCTCACCATGGCATGACACTGTGATATGAAAGCAGTACTAAACAACATGCACATAACTCTCAACCTCTTAAAAAATCTAGACAAAGCCATAAATAATTGGGAGGACAAAGGCCCAAAAGTAAGGACGATTTTTAGGTATTGCTTTTACGAATTTAGAAAGTTGATAGAATAACAGGTTTTGCACTAGCATACATTTTGTAAAGGAAATGAAGTCTACAACTTATATTTCTGTCATTATTCTCTGACTTCAGTCCTCAATGATTTGCCAGTGACTTGCTAGAAACCACAATTTTTGGAAAAACAGACTAAAAATCTGTGGTGAAAGTCTAGACATTCTGTGAAAATCTCGATAGTTGAGAGGTATGAAAGCCTAAAACTCAAATTTCTGCCATTATTTTTTAACTTCAGTCCTCACTGATTTGCCGGTGATTTGCCAGAAAACCACAATTTTTGGAGAAACTGACCAAAAATCTGAGGCAAAAATCTGGACATTCTACAAAAATCTGGACAGTTGAGAGGTATGAACACATTTGGACTCAAGAAATTCATGGTTGTCACCAGATGATATTATGAGAACTATTGCTTTCATGACATTTCAGGTATGTATAGAGCAATTTCTTCAGTTTATGGGCTCATTCATTTGGACAAGCACCTGGATTGAAAACAGGGATGCAGGCAGCATCTTGACATGCAGTGGCAATTAATCAGCTGAAGAACAGACAAAACAACAGCAGGTTCACTATAAACAGTAAACTGCACTATTCTGGGATTAACCACTCATATCAAAACAGTTTCAGCACAGCAAGTGGTCTAGATGCAATGCAAGTGGCAGAAAGCAGAAGGTGTAGCTCAACAGTGCTAATCTGACATGCATGAGGAAAAGAAAGCACTATAGGTATATCAAAACATCTCAAGTACATGAACTACAATAGACCAAACTATAGTGGGAAAACATGATTCATTTCAGGCAACAAAGTAAGAGGGAACATATCCTGTTAAGGTGTCACTCACATAGCCCTGTCTACCACTACTGTTCTTTCATCTTCAAGTCGCAGGTGAATGTTGAACACTACTGCCGGGTTTACTCTGATAGCTCACTGATGAACCTACCCATGTCAAATTGTTCAACTACACGATCACAACCTTTTACTCTTTTTCTGGAAGACTATAATCTCTATGAATCATACTGATGAGGTGACTTTTCTAAAATGCCCATTTATTAAGTATGTTAACTCAGAGTTCACACTAAGGTGGTATAAAGAGAATAAATAGTATTTCCTAGTGTTGCTTATTGCGTCCTAGTGCTGGTATATTTTACTAATAAGTACCGGCTTCAATTATTAAGCTACCACATGAAGGGTTGTAAATCATAATATGCTATTGTATATGTCAGGTTTAATATGATGGTTGGGAAATATGGCCAGACAAATGGGTGTTAGCATGGTGTGTGATGAAATACTGAAGAATATGACTCTAGCTATGGAGATCAGTAAGAAGTACATGTCTGTGATACATGATTTAATACTTGCAGAACATATTAGAAAAAATATCTTTCACAAAAACTCAGTACAAAACAGCATTATATCACCGCATTCTTGTTCAGAGCTACCCAGTAGGTTTACACGCACATATAGGTTCATAGGTTGGTACTAGGCTATCGGCCCTAGGGCCTATACAAGCCTAGCCATAACAATTCCCTGACTATTTCTTCCCACAGTATTTACTTCCCTGGAACCCTGTCTAGCAGGGCGACTGACGTGATCCCCGGGGTGAATTTCTATCTCCCATCCAATCGTCAAGGTTCCTTTTGAAGCAGGCCAAAGAGTCACTCTGCTTGACATGCATGGGCAGTCTATTTCAGAGTCTGTGGAGTCTCTGGGTCAGGAACCTATCCCTCCAGCATGTTTTGTTAATTGTGATGACAAGGTTTAGATCCCTGGAGCATGTGTCTCTAAGGGATTTGGATTTCTTTCAGTGTAGCATGTCCAGCAGCTGTGGGTTTGACATGGCCTTGTATGTTAAGCAGAGATCGCCTCTGAGTAGACGATATGTGACAGAGTATAGGTGGAGTTGTTTTAGATGGTCAGCATAGTTCATCTGCTTTAGGCCTGTGATTCTTTTAGTGAGGTGTTTCTGCGGCCTTTCCAGTTGTTGCAGATGTCTTGAGAGTTACCTACCAAACAGGGCATTGTATTCTATAATGGGTCTAATGAGGGATGAGTACAGTGGGACAATGAACTCCTTTTTCTGGATGAAAAGCCCTTAGTGATGAGGTGTGCCACATAGAAGAATTTCCTGACTGTTGTGGCGATGTGGTTATCAAAGGTGAGACCACTGTCCACCTGTGTCCCTAAGTCTCTTATCACACTTTTGGCATTTAGTGTACTGCCACCTGTGTGGTAATTCATGGGTACATGTTTTTCCCAAAGGGGATAACTATACATTTCTTGGCATTGAGCTTCAGCCCATGGCTCTGGCACCAAGCATCTGTTTCTGTAAGGCCCTTTTGTAGAATATCCACATCATTTGGGGATGTAATAATGGCTCCCAGTTTGTAGTCATCTGCGAACTTTGTTAGTCAGAGTCCCTTAGTGTTGGCCTGAACTGCAGAGAAGTAGATACTAAACAAGAGCGGTCCCAGGACTGAACTCTGAGGTACTCCACTTGTCACTTGGCTGGAGCTGGATTTGGAGTTGGCTACTTTTACTGTGTGGGTTCTGCCAGTAAGCCAGTTGGCAACCCATTGAGTGATGTAGGAATTAATGCCCAGCTTAGTAATATAACTGACACACATATTTCTATATGTAGAACAGCATGATAATAAACCTAAACATATAATTAGTACATGAAGCAAGGTGGCAGAAGGTGTGCATAAGACCAAAGGACAGGAAAATCATCACAATACTCGTATCAATATGCAGAAGGTAGTTTTATAGGTAAATAATAGGCTAGCTGCCTTTGCAGGCCAGTTTAAGTCTAGCAAATTTACCTTCAAAGGTGGTAATCAAACCCTAGACCTTGTGCCTGTGACGTAAACACTTTAGCCATTATGCTAACCTCTAAAAAAAATAAAATAAAAAAAGAATAATGCTTACCAAAACGTTCCTTCAGTGAACATGTGAGAAAACATGTTGTTTGCAAGCCCTGCCTGCACTCCTTCCCACCCTCAGCTTATATATACTAACTCTGAAGTTGCACAACAGTGGAGAAAGTGGCAAACTCCACTGCTGACAAAAAAGTTTCAGCGAACATACTTAGTCTTTTCACCTTAGCCAAAACTACCTTTGGTGATCTGACATAATCCCATACAAACAGTCTTTTAACCTGCTTCATTACAAGCTGTTTTTCTGCATCCTGTCAGTCAGCCTGTGGAAAAAGAAAATGCAGGATGCCAAGAACTAGGATCAACTGGATCTACATGCAATGAGATCTTGTTCATGAGGTAATAACTCAGACTGCCACTAATGGATTACCTGGTGCATTCCACTTTGGTATAATTGTATTATCTATTTGAATGCAGTGACAAAGCACATTGTTCTGCAAAACATTTTGATTCATGTTCATTTATCCATGCACTATGAGCAGTATTCATCAGGCAACACAACAGCCCTTTACCATCTTTCTCTGGAGTACCTTTCCCAACAAGGAACTGCACTTTTTGTGACCCACAAAACATGTGTCATGCAGCAGTGTAGGAGGGTATATTTCTAAGGTACTCATACAATGCATTACTTTAAGTTACAGTAGTTCCCAATACACAACTTTGTGAAAAAAGACTATAAAGGACATCTTCTGCACACACAGAACAAGGGTGGAACCTAACAAAGTACTTCATAAGTTAGGTGTCCCTCAGGCAGCAGCTGTGTAGCAGTACAATCACATGTGTAACCTAGTAGGAATGGCTGGCATCAACCATGATGTGTTATTACTCATAGAAAAGTTTTGAAGTAAATAGTTAATGTATGATACTATAGTACTCTGGACTTCAAATCTCAATACAGATAAATAATTCTGTGGAACATAAAGCTAAAATGACAGTTATGACTGCACACACATTAACATGTTGACCCTGCATGGTCAACAGAAAGAAGAAAACTGCAGATTATTGTCAGATGCTCTGAAAACTTTGTGAGAGTAACATATTCATGTTTTACTTGGAGTAAAACAATAGAAGCACAATTTCAAATGATAGCTGAGTAACCCTAATGCAGTAATGATTTTATGTTCTATACTGCTGTTCAGCATTTGAACTACTGACCCAAGATCGAAGCAATCATTAACCAATCAAATGAGACATCCATTAATGACAAACCGTATTTAAAAAAGATTACAGAGCAAGATTATTACCAACAAAGCAGTTTAAGTATATTACTGCAAAATAGTTTTGCTCTCTTTTGAAAATGAGCATACATTTATAGGTATCATATGGGCACGTAAAACTAAGTAGACATTTTCTATTTCAATATACTGAGACAGTAGCATTCCACTTTGTAAATGTCTAAGAGACAGCACACTATTCTACTATAGTGTGTGTGTATGTGTGTGTGTGTGTGTGTGTGTGTGTGTGTGTGTGTGTGTGTGTGTGTATATATAAATATAAATATACATATACACACACACACACACACACACACACACACACACACACACACACACACACACATATATATATATATATATATATATATATAGATAGATAGATAGATATGTGTGTGTATGTGTTTGTTTACCATGATGGTTTGTTTGACTGGGCTATAAATTATCTATTTTCACTGGAGTCCTGTGGAAAAAATCTCCAAACATTAAAGACAATTGCAATAACAAAATTTGAAAAGATATGTATATTTATATTTTAAATGCATACGTATGTGTGGGTTGCACACATGCACTACTTATTTTATTTTTCCCTCTAATTCAGGCATTCATTTGCAGTATTGTGTGTGTGTGTGTGTGTGTGTGTGTGTGTGTGTGTGTGTGTGTGTGTGTGTGTGTGTGTGTGTGTGTGTGTGTGTGTGTGTGTGTGTGTGTGTGTGTGTGTGTGTGTGTGTGTGTGTGTCAGTTATGTGTGGTGAGGAGAGCACTGTTTTATAGAAATCTCACAATGACTCTGCATGTAAGTCCTTGTCTCTTACTCCATTCATAGATCTGAGTGCATTGTCTTCTAATTCAGATATCACAATTTTGTTCGGCAATAAATCATTGCCTTCACTATAATATGTTTTTACCTAGATTTAAATCTTAGATGTCTTAATTGCTAAAAACTGTTAATATTCTACATATCCCGCACTTATCTTTCAAAAAATGTGTTTCAGAGGTAGTCTTCACATATATGTAATTATTTTGAAAGATAAGTTTGGAAAAAAATGCAATAACAGTCATTGGAGAGATAATCTTTCCTTTACCATAGTGATTCTTTGCTTTATATTCACAATGTTGAAAAGACAGCTCTCTTGGGAACAACCTATTCTGTTCATCAATAGTGCTTTTAAGCATTCATCTGTCTAGCTCAAGGTTTGCTATTCAAATGGCATTCTGGGTCTTATGGAGGAGCATAAGTGGCAGATGTTGCTAATGACTGACATTAGTCTGGAACCAGTTGAAGTGGTTTTAATTTCAAAGTGGGTGGGGCCTCCCTTCAGGCGACTTCAAGTTTTCCCTAATCAGGAGGGTCGTCTCACAAAGGAAGTGCGGTGATGCAGTCAGGACTTTGTGAGGGGGCACTGTCAGGCACAGATGGAGTTTGATAGCTCCCTAAAAGGAGGGCATTACCTGCTGAAGTTACCAAGCAGCCACAATTATTACAGGTCTTTAGGTTCATTGTCAGTAAAAGTGGCAGCTTACGCTTGCAGCAGCTGTGGCAGATGGCTGGAATCCAGCAACACAGTAGAAATGGGATCAGAGCCAGCTCAAATCTTGTCAATTAGTCACAACGTATTGGGGAACCATTTAAAAAAAAACAGTCTATTATTTGCTTGCCTCTGCTTCTTTCTTTTCACTTTCCTTTATTTGAGTTTGCTTGCTTTTGCATTGATTTTGAGGACATTATTACAATACAAAGCCAATGTGGTAGCTTTTGTTTATTCTACATGTTTAGGCAGTCTGCTGATTTTTTTACTAGTTACACAAGCCCTGAATGACATTCTTTATGTTCTGGAAATGCAAATGGAAACCTTGCATATCAGCTTGCACTAAGGCACAGAATGAATGCTTTCTTCTATTATTATAATCTATGCAATTTGATTAGCACAGAGTTTAAAATATCTTAAAAGATACAAGCATAGCCATCTTCTGTAGTTAACTGTCACTCACTTTTAATTACAAATAAGAATATCTCTTATTTGATGCTTTTCAAGAACAGCATTTAAATTTACTAAAAAAAATTATGCCATAACACTGTTTTTCAAAAATATATCTCTGTGGAGCTAAAGCACTCACTTTAAATATATTTTTAGGGGTGGGGGCAGTTGTATACATTAATGGCTCCCAACATAGTTTCCAAGTTAAAGTCCCAGATATCAAAAGCATCTAAAGAAAATATGTCAGTGTCCATAACCTATGGCAATCCAGCTGCACTACTATTGTTAAAACCTGCAGATGATGATGGAATAATGTGCTTAATAAATAAACAAGAACAGAATCGGGAATCAGGTGAACAATTTACATTCTTAAAGTCCTGTCATTCATCAAGAAATACTCTTGGACATAAGCTCAATAAATGACTACTGAATTCCACAAACTAGTTTATAATACATCCTACAGTAAAGTACAGTCTATTTAAACTGCTCCATTCAAAATGGAATCCCACAGCTGCAGCCTATGAAATTACCTGACATATTTTCACAGGGACACACTTGCTTGAGACACATGTCCTGACTCCCAGTTGCTAATTTTGGCAAATGCTCTAACTCCCACAAACCTGTGTCCCATAATTAAACATCCCTTCCAAAGCACAATGTTTTCTAGCCCTACCAGAACTCTGACTGATTCTAACAACTCCCACCTATTCCCTCAACCTAAACTGACAATAACTCCCTAATACAAAAATCCTCAATCCCTCCCTCCCTAAACCTAATGTACAGGTCACTTCCTAAACCTAAAATCTCCATCTCCTCCCAAAACCTAATGTACTGATTGGTCCCTAAAACTAAAATTCTCATTCCCTCCATAAACCAAATATACTGAATTGCTACTTAAGCCTAAAATCCCCCTTCCCTCCCTAAATCTAAATTCCTAATCACTCTCTAAACCTAATATTCCTCTCGCCTCCAAATTCTAAATTCTTAGTTGCTCCCTAAAACTAAAATTCCCCTTCCCTCCCTAAACCCAAGATCTTCTTCCACATTTTCCTTCCCAACTTGCCAACCTTTGAGCACTTCCTGAATCTCCTCCCTAGCACGTGAGCATGATGCCATCTGGCAGCTACTTGGCTGAACTAAATTTCATATCTGAGCATGAGCAGCTGCTCACATGACCTAAAAGCTGTGTGAGTTCCTGATTGTGACGTAATGGAATTTGAGCAGATGGGGCTGCTATAAAACACCCACTTTCATAGCCTTAAAAAAGACAGCAGTTTTCATTTTAAACTTGACATGGGTAAATCTTGGATCTTTATGAAAATATCGTTCTGAATATTTATATTTATTAGATGAAATAATGGAGAGTCAAGTGATTTAATGAAACGATACTTATTGTAATTGTCTGAAATTAGTTTTGTATGAATGGAAAATGTAGGTATTTTATACTATGTTTAAAACTATTAGTATAACTATCAGATTTTTTTTCTTGTTTTCTTTTTAGGCAGATTCATCTCAGAATGCAGTGCTGACAACTGTAATATTTTTGCTCACCAATTCTCCACATCAAAATGCTATAAAATTGCTAATAGTTTAGCTCACCCACTTTGAATATTATCTCCAACAGAGTTGTGAATTTCGGATACATGGCCGCTCCTTTTCCCTTGCTGCTGACAGCTGTATTTGTTTTCCTTTCTTTCCCACTTACATCTGTCAGTGATTATGTAAGCAGTTTATTATGGTGTGGGTGCAAATCAATGCTATGCAGATGCATGCCTTTTATTGTGGCCAGTCACCTGGCAGGAATTATTATTGATAGTATCCTGCAGTTTAACAGCAAAGATGTAAGCTTGTGAAAGTATTTAAGAAATTGACCACATTACTTTGCTAAGGATGGTTTACACTTGTCCTCTATGCTTTCTGATATTGGCTAAAACTTTATCCACTCCTTAGAGCCTTTTTTAAGTAATTTCAAAAATGACAAAACTACAAACATAACAAAAACAAAAAAAAAAAAAACAAAGCAACCTTAAGGTATTACTTCTCAATTCTAAGAGCCTAAACCAGAAACTCCATACCCTACAAGCTCTCCGCATTCTAGATAATGTAGACATCTGTGCTGTTATTGATATTTGGTATAAAGCTGCAGAAAGTACTCTGGCAATGGAAGTCTACAGTGCCTTCCACACATTTAGACCAACAGTAGTACAGACAGGAGACAAAAGATCTACATTAGCTACAAATACAATTCCAAGTTGGCTAAACAGTATGATGCCCTGAAGTTCATCCATATCTAAGTCTTCATAGACAAGGTGCCTTATAATGTCCTTGTCAGCTACAGTTCATCATCTATAACCCATGAAGCCCACAACTCTTACATGGACCTACTAGAGGTATTCACCATTCAACCAAATACCCTATTTGGGGGGAGACTTTAACTAAATGTCTATAGACTGGGAAACATACACTGCCTTTAACTTATAGGCACAATGGACTTTATCAACACAAACACTCTGGACCAGATAGTGTGCACTCCAACTACAGGATCAAACATGCTGGAACTGGCATTCACCATGGGAGATCATTGAATCTCCCCACCCCCCTTTCCTGTCCTCATTGGTGAGGTCAGACCACAAAGTTTGCTCCCTTGTAATAAGAATAAACCAGAAAAACTTAACTAAACCTGTGACAGTTAGGAAATATTCAAAAGCAAACTAAATTCTACTAAGTAACATTTTGCCAAAATTTATGACTTCCCCAAACCCTGAGAACACAGCTACCTATGCAGAATTATTTACAGAAATCATGTACAAGCATGGAAATGGCTACACTGAGGCTGGATATATCTACCAAAAGTAAGGCCATATCTATCACCAAAAACAATCCATACTGGCGGAATCCTTACCATAACAGGGTATATAACAAAAGAATAAAAGTTATACTAAAATCTGACACAGCAACTCTCATAAAGACAAGAGCTCTTTGATTCAACTAAACAAAAACTAATAAAGTCCAACAAGGCCAATTACAAGTTCAGTCAGGATAGCCTCACAGGCTAAGGACAGTCACAGGACTTTTTCAGCTATGTCAGGAACCATAATGGCAGCACTGATCAGTGTGCTGAACTGATAGAAAATGGCATAACCTTCAATGAAGAAGATGACATAGCAAATCTACTGACTGGTAAATGCAACTCTACCATACATACACTGGACCTGTCCTAGTTTGGCTTTGTTAAGGGAAGGTCTTGTCTTCATAGCCTGGGAGACTTCTTCAAGAGGGTCACAAAGGCTATGGATGAGAGGAAAAATGATACATGCTGTCTACCTTGACCTGGCCAAGGCATATGCTACAATATGCCATTCAGATATTGTTGAAAAACTCTCAGAACTAGGCATAAATCTCTACAAAACTCGGATTGCTGGCTGGCTGGCTCACAGATCAGACCCAAGAAGTCAGGATCAGTGAGACCACCTCCACCAGGAGACCAGTCACCATCAGAGTACTCCAGGGCTCTGTAATGACCTCCTCCTGCTTGGTATCTACGTCTCAGAATTCAAAACTAATGGCAAAGGCTTCTGGCCCATCAAGATTTCAGATAACTGTAAATCAGGAGCTATCATAGTTTCCCTTCACAACATAAACATCCTATAAGTGAGTCTAACACAAGCAAATAACTCATGTTAAAGCCACAGATTAAAACTCAACATGGAGAGGTGCATTATAGTGACCATTGGAAATCACCCACCCAAGACAATTACTCCATTGATAAAACACCTCTAAGACTTGTGCAATAGTTAGGGATCTGAGGACATATGTAGACAGTAATATGGCCTTCAACCAACATGTAACCAAGACAGTAAAAAAAATATTCTATATTGCCCAACTCATAAGCAAGGGTATAACATCTAAGTCCAAGGAAGGTATAGTACCACTGTACTCAGTCATTGAGTACAATTCTACCTTTGACATATACATAACCAGGCACTTGCAACAGTTGGAATGCCCTCAAAGGTTCCTCACCAGGAGAATCCAAGATATGAGTACTTTGTCCTACACAAATTGCCACAAGGGCCCTATCTCTGTACTTAGTCTCCTACAGGATACTGAGAGATGATCTATGCCTAGCATATAAGTCATCCTCAGACACTGCTCTGATGGATATTTTGCACATCCACAAAACAAACAGCACCAGAAACACAAGATCCAAGGACTAAAATGTTGTCTGTGACATAAACAGAACATGCTGCAAAGACTGATATGTGTCTTAAAAGATCTCTGCACTAAAGAATAAGCTCCCTGTATATTTATCTCTGACCCTGTTCAAAAACACCTTGATCATTGCATAGGGAATCACACATTCACTCCTGGTGCACAATTTCTCTGATGGACAAAAGTCAACAGTAAGTAAATTAACCCCTAACTAACGTCTACCCCCAGATAACCCTTAGCTACCTTTTTACTAACATACCACACTATATATGCATCCAATGAACTCAGGCACAAAGCTGGGTTGGGTTACATGGCTAGGCTCATAAAGACCATGGTGTTCATTAACCTTGTAAAAACATATGAACCTGTGAAAACAAGAACGAAACTCTGGTTCAAACAGTATTAATCATAAATGATCACAGTACACAAAAGATCGATTTGTTACTGTGCTGACAAAGAGAGAGAGAGAGAGAGAGAGAGTAGAGCACCTTATGATGCCCATTTTGACTAAATGAACAGCAGTGGCCCTGGTCTAAGCCACAGAAGGTAAAATGATTATTCTGCGGTACACAATTGTTTTTCATTGTGAATAAAATACATTTAAATGTATAACAGAGACTTTTATCTTTAGCAACCCTCTGTTAGGTTTCTCTTGGCACCAGACAGCACAGTTATTCTTTACAACCACCTCCCTTTTCAGTAATTCTGCCATTGCAATGATTATTTTAAAGAACACCTGGTCATACAGTGTTTTCCTTTTTCCTCTCACTTTTATGTGACCAATCTAAATATCCTTGTATGTGAAGAGAATTGTTATTTACCAGTTACATAACTGTTCTCAATGTGGAACATCCTGTTTCCAGTATTCATGTCTTTTCTCCATTATTAAATGTAGACAGATTTAGAAATGAAAATAACCTGCTTTGTATGATGCTATAGTATTCCATTTTCATCATCTTATATGTATACCCAGTTCTTTTTACCATAATGATGGCTTGGCATCCTGTAATAAGTAGGCTGTATTCTGGTCATGATCTAAAAACTGCTTACTTCCCAAACATGTGAGTTAGGTTTTCTGCTTTCTATATGATGACATTGCACTTATTTCATAGCATACCAAAGCAAAAACTATTCAAAATCATGTGTTTTTGTTGTCAGAGCATTTGTCAGTTTTCACACATTTTCTCTTAAACACTGGTTTTAAGTTCTTGACTTCTTCACTAACTTCTTTTCCATCCAGGACAACTTTTAACACCCCTTCAAAAGAAAGTGCAGAATTTGAGAAAGACACTTATTTTGAAATAAACACATGCATGCATACATACATATGTTCATACAAGGATGGCCTCTGTAAGGCACACTGAAAAATAAAGGTTTATGTCTGACTTTTAACAACTATACATAGCAATGTAAATGATGGAAGAAAACACTGAACTTTCTAATGCTCAATATTCATGATATGGTCATCCTCTGATCAAGCAAAACTCTAGACAAATAAAAAATCCTTACTTGGTATCTTGCTCAGGCACTTTAAGCTGCTAATTTATTAATGCATTCCATTAATTGTGATAAAAAATGCAAACACATAGTGGCTGGGAGCTACTGTTATATTAAACTTCTTACCACTTAACATTTATTGCATTTCTTTTTATAGTCCCAGAATCACCCCAAATGCATCTGCTGATTTCCATTACAATTAAGCTAATAGTAGACCTGCATACTAAAAAATGTGCAATTATGAATTGCTTTGGTCAGAATTTCAAACTGGCAGCTACTTAGAGTGACAGCTTTTTTTCTATTTATGCACCTCCTTTCCTGTTTATCTGGTAGGCCTGTTATTTCAATGTATGTACAGTCTATGGTCCTCAGAATCTCAGGGAAATGTGCAACAGCATAAAATCTTGCATAGTGGTAGCTCTCCCTTCTAGGGTATCTGTAAACCAGATAGTGTCCCCCACACATTGCACCACTGCATTAAAAAAATGGTTTAGCATTCCTGAGGCTGAGGCCTGTGACACCCTTACTGTGTCCTCTGTGGGACCCTGAAAAGTGCCTGTAGCTACTATACATAATGCTATGCATACCTTGGTTTCCACTGGGATGCTTTTTCCACAATTCCCATGGGGCCTTAAAGGAAGACAGCAGATGCTGAGTCTTTTGGTGTTATGGTATCCCTGTCCACCCTGTAGTGATCTATTAGTTCTATTTTATGAAGTCCACTGTAGGTCAAATGTGGTCTAAACACTCTGTGCCTTATAGGCTTTATATTAAAGCCTATTGCATATAAAGATTTATGATAACAGCATGTAACATTTACAGCATTCCAGAATGACTTTGTAGAGTTTAAGTGCCTTCCTAGCTTTATTCCAAAGAGTCGTGGAATTCAATGTTAAAAGGGTTGGGGTTGGCCTAATAGTTAAGGTGTTTATCTTACAGATCAAAAGTACAGGGTTTGATTCTCACTTTTGAAGAGAAATGGGCTACACTTTAAATGGCCTGAAAGGGCAGCTGCCTAGTACTTATTCATAACAAGAGCAAGCATATAGGCAGCCATTTTATACATTCCCCAATCACTCTGCCATGATGATTTCCTTCATTATCTTATAATTCAGCTCTGAATTCCCTCATTAGCATATTTTGCTACTTAACCTTGTTTTGGAGCCGAGTTTGATGTATAAAGCTGTTTAATGAATCTCATTACTGTGCAAACCTGCAACAACTTAACCAACTGTGGAACAAATACAAATAGGACTGAAGCCACTAAAATTTGTAATAACCACCATAATTAGTATAACACTGGTGACTCTACTGAATTTTGCAATAACAAATAACATACTCATAAACCCGTACATCTTAACTGTCAAGATTTTTGTAGAATGTCCACATTTTTGCTTCATATTTTTGTTTTGTTCCTAGTAAAAGCTGCAGTTTGCTGGCAATTTACTGTGGACTGAAGCCACTAAATAATGAAATACATCTGAGTTTCAGACCTCATATCCTTCAGAATATGCAAGCTAACAGGAATCCTAATATTCTAGTAACTTTCTAAGTTCATAAGAGGAATATTTAAAATCTGTCCCTATTTTATGGCCTTTGTCTCACTGTTAGTTTAAGGCTTTGTCCAGATTTCTTGCTCTAAGAGGGTGAGAAGTATGGAAAAATCTATTAATTTTTGTGTCAAACATGCATGAGATCATATAAAATATATACGACATATAAAATATTGAAAACTAGAAACAAGAGAGTGGTGTACAATTAGCAAAAGAAAAAAAAAACTTTGCTAAGTTCACCTCAAATGAATGGTGTGAATTTTGATTAGGGGTAAGTAAACCACCTGTGTTCTAAAAACTAAGCTTCATAGAATTGGCATGTGGCATATGAAACTGTATTTAACGAAGACCGAAGAATGCAAACACACAAACAAATAAAATATTTGCAGTTCAAGCAGATGGTAAAAATGTCTTTTTCTTCAGAGTGGGAATCTATCAAGTAATTGCTAGTGCAAAAAGAAGAGATCTGATTAAGAAAAACAAAAGACTTGGACAAACCTGATACAATATTAATGCTCAATATTACTGAGACTGTTCTAACCCATAAGAGCAAATTCTGTGCTTGACTGGTAGAAATTTATCTTTATTACAAGTGAGTGGAAATGCTCTGAAGAGATGACCTAACATAAACCAACAATTATTTTTCATATATTATTCCAGAACAGAATTACTAAGGGCTGAACATGACTGCATAGTATATAGGCTTGTAGTTAATCCGCAAAGTCATTTTGTAATGCTGTAAATGTTACATGAAGCTCTTGTGGAAGCGTTTAATTTGACACTTTTAATTCAACCATGTGTGATGGCCTGACATGGATCTGGCTATGTTAAAAGCAATGAAAACGTATTGCAAATGACATGTCACCCAAATGGTAATTCATTATGAAATGAATCTTTAATTCTTTGGAATAGCCAGAAAGCCAAAGTCTAGAATGCATGTGGACTGTGCCGACTCATTTCATAACAACATTTCTTGCTTTGACAGACACTTGTGCAAAGTAGATACTATGAATTCTGCCACTTTGCATGGAATAAGTTAGAAAAAAGTTTGAACTTATACTGTATTCCAGAAAAGGTAGCAACATGCATGTTTCACTAATCCAGAGTTTGCAAACTAAATGCAAAGAAGTACAGTTCATCAATAATTAATGTACTACACCATTTAATGCTTCATTTCATAACTTGGTAGGTGGGACTATATGGACTTTGAAAGAAAATGAAGGATAATACTGTGGAAAAAAAGGCGGCTATGTTCCTATTTACTTACATAATAACATATCATTTGATAAATGTTTTATCTCAAGCAGAAGATTCATAACAGACTTGTTTTTGCCAGGTATGAAAAGACATAAACAGTTGATTTCTATATTACTGGATGAAGTTTTCTGAGAGATTACAGATATGGTTAAAAATGGATTCCTGGCATAACTTACTATTATTTGCAAACCATCTTTGCAATCTATCTTTACTAACTTGTATCATTTTTGAATTTTTTTATACTATTACTTATTGTTTTATTTTGATATAAATGTTAGTTTACTTACTAACTCTAAGTTTTGTCACTATATTTGTTTATGTACCTCTGTTCTTTGGAGCTTTTCTCCCCGGGCCTCCACTGAAAATTGATATGTATCCAGTTGGACTAACCCGGTCAACAAATGTAAAATAAATAAAATAAATAAATAAACCAGCCGCTATGGTGCAGTGGTTAGAATTGTCACCTCACAGGAAGAGGTTCTCCCATTCAATTCTCAGCTGCAGCACCTTCTGTGTGGAGTCTGCATGTCCTCCCCGTGGTCGAGTGACATTAAAGACATGCAGGTAGGTGTGAACGTGAATGGGTATTCCTTCATTGAAAGTTGGTCATTGGGCTAGTAACGTGGCACTGTAAAATCCACTGCCAGTCATGAGCGGACTGGAGTTCTGCTGTGGCGATCCCTCACCGGGAAAAGCCGAAAGACTTTATATGTCATGGTGAGTTTTTGTATGCAAAAGAAGTTCATACCAAAGCACTTTGTGATTCAAGAGCCATAGGTTCATAGGTTTATAGGTTTCTACTAGGCTAATGATCACAAGGGCTTTTTTAAGCCTAGCTATGCATCCCAAATTTCTGACAAGTTCTGATACCCTTGATAAGTGTAAGCATGGACCTGAGAGATGAACCATTTACATGGTACTTGTTTGCATTAGAGACATAAGTGCCAAACCATGGATGAATTTTCAGTTTCCCATTAAATTGTCCAAGTTGCACTTGAATTGGGTTAGGGAGGAACTCTCCTTCACATAGATGGAGAGCCTGTTCTATAGACTGGGTAGTTTCTGGAATACATACCTATCTCTCCAGCAGGTCCTATTTATATAATAGGCAAGGTTTAATTCTTTAGAATGGGTAATTCTAATACTGTTTGTTTTGTGGATATGAAGGAGGTCCATCAGAGTGGGGTTTGACAATGCCCTGCATGCCAGGCATAGATCTCCCCTCAAAAGCCTGTAGAAAACAAAATACAGGGATAGGGCCTTGGGGTGGTCAGCATAAGATATATTGCTTACATGGGCGCCGGAACCATAGAGCGGGAGGGGAGAGGAGTCCCTCCACTTTTAGATCATCCATACCTTTGTCCCTTTGCATACCTCTCAACTGCCGCGATGACATCACATCAGTGCATGTATTTCCAGCTGTTTTTTGCGTGCGGGAATGAACAGATTTATTCAAAGCTGCTGCCAGAATGGAAAGGATGTATTTGCAGAAGCCACATGTTGAGCAGATGCTCTGGACTGTAAACTAGGATATAATTGCAGAGTGGAGTGGGAATGGACAGAAGCTGCTAGGATGGAATTGTAGAGTGGAGTGGGAATGGACAGAAGCTGCTGGAGTCTATCAGAATGAGTATACTGCTGGACTGCATTTATTGTGGTGTGTGTGTGTGTAAATGCCTCCAGCAGGATACATCTGGTGGCAGGAGGAACTCAGGCTCAAACCCTGTACCTTGGGTACAGGTAAAAAGAGCCTAAAGTCCCTAGCCACCATCACTTGTGAATTTAGGCCTCACATTTTAGTTCTGTTCCTCTGGTTTGCAGGAGTGGTAAAATAAAACCTTAGACTGCGGTGGTGGTGCTGCGGTAGTGTTGTCGCCTCACAGGTAGACATTGCCCATTCGATTCTCAGTTAGAGCGTCTTCTGTGTGGCGACATGAGTGAATGGGTGTTCCTTCATTGAAGGTTGTGCGTTAGGCCCGGCAAGCCAGCATGTAAAACTCTACAGCCAATCATTAGCGGACCGGAGTTCCGCTGTGGTGACCACTAACCGGGAAAAGCCGAAAGACACAAACAATTCTAGCAATTTTCTAAGGTTATAAGATCAGTATTTGAAATGTGTCCCTATTTTGGGGCTGTATTCCCCCATTTCTGGCTTTGTTCTGTATTTTTGTCCTAAGAGGTTGAGAGCTATGGTGAGAAGTGAGAACTGAATTCACTAAATGATATGATAGCCATTTAAGTTTGTCTTCCTGTCTTTCAAGAAACTGCTGGTTTAGCTTAGTGGTATCTTGCTCTGACTGTAGTGTGCATGGTTGACTTAACAATGAAATGCACGGTGGTAACATAACATTTTATGCAAGCAACTTCCCAAAATTATACGTGCAATGTTTAAAATGTGTCCCTGGTTTTTGGCCTTTTGCTCCCCCTCCCCCCAACTGAAAAGTTCAAGAAGCTGTGCAACATGCCTATGGCTTACACTCTACTGTGATTATGTATTTATATAGTGTGTGTAGAAGTAGACTGTTATCATGTAAATGTTCTGAATAGGGCAGTTTTGTCATTATTGCTGCATGCATTTTGTTTCATTGCCTACTGGAAAAATGTTCAAACAATAAATTTAAAATGCAGCTGTGTGTGAAAGTAGACCTTTATGATGGAAGTATTCTGAAGAGGGCAGTTTTGTCATTATTGGTTAATCCATTTTTGTTTCATTGTGTACTGGAAAAATGTTTAAACAATAAATTTAAAATGCGCTAACTTAAGTCTAACAGGTGTGCTGTATTATACAAGGAATATAATTTAATACAATCAGGAAGGTGAATCAATGAATGCATACATGTATGCATGGCCCTAAAAATGTGTTTGAAAACAGCCCAGAGGAAAATGTGAAAGGCTCAAAATCATGGGCGAATTTTAAGCTTTACTCTTGTTACCAAAGCAATGGATGAAGGTAAAACAGTTCACACCACATTACCTTGACCTGGCCAAGCCTTTTGACACAATCCCCTACTCGGGTGTAGTACAAAAACTGAATAATGTAGGAACAAACACTTACATCGATCACCAGCTGCATTACCAACTTGGCTCACAGGATGCAGGAGATCATAACAGGGGAAGAGACCAGTCGCCAATGGAGTCCCTCAGGGTTCGGAGCTGAGACTTTTTCTGTTTGGCATATACATCTCAAAAGTAAAAGGAAATACCAAAGAGCTTTGGCCAGCTAAGTTTGAGATGACTGCAAGCTAGGAGAAGTTATTGAATCCTCAAATGACTTAACCATCATGCAGGAAGGATTGTCCCAAATAATAACTGGTGTCAAAATCATGCCAATGCCCTCTGAGAACTGATCCAATTGTTTGGCATTTGGGAACTTGTGTGTACAGTGACCTAACATTTGACCAACATGTGCCCAGAGTCATAAGAAAGCCTTTCTATATTGCACAGCTTATAAACAAATTGATTGTGACTAGATCTAGAGATGTTGTTGTCCCCCTTTATAAAGCTGTCATTATGTCAATCATTTTGCAAAATGCCCACTTTGGCATGTATCTGTCCAGCCCCATGCAACAATTGGAACACCTTCAGAGATACCTTACTAAAAGGATACAAGTCCTAAACAATAGTTCTTGCATGGACCACATCAAAGATTTATTACTATACTCAGTATCCTACAGAGTGCTTAGAGGTGGCATGTCTGGCATACAAAGCATCCTTCGACATAATACAGATGGACCTACTGAACATCAACAAGTCAAATGGCATCAGAAATACTCAGTCCAGGTATCTAAACTGAATGTTGTGGAGAGATGGATATATATCACAGAGGCTACCACTGTTCTGGAACATACTATCCATAAAAATAAAGCAAAGCTCATCCATCCATATTCAAATGTAACTTGGATCTAAGGATGGGTAATAGAAAATGTACTCAGGATTTCCCCTCATGCCACTAATGGATAGAGGCAGCTCCTAAATGCTGCATCCATTACATGGTCCCCTCAAATTATCTATGGTATGATCACAGTTGTTCTCACGAGGACTAATATACAGTTATCAGCCATGGGGATAGCTAAGACCAATCAGAAAATGTTAATTCAAGCACCAAAAGGGAATTGGCTAAGCTTAAAATGTCCTCCAAGTGAGCCTATGTTGTGGTAGCAAATAGTTATAAAAAAATTACCCTTTTTAGTTCACTAAGTGTGCCTGTCACCCTCCACCCCCCAGTCTTTAACGGCTTCCGGTGCCCCTGATTACTTATGCCCTGTATTCTTTTAGTGAGGAATCTCTATGGACATTCCAGTCATTGGATATGCCTGATTAGGTACATACCAAAGGGGGCATTGTACTCAGTGATAGGGCTGATAAATGCAATGATACATGATGAGGTAAAGCCCTGTTCACAGTACCACTGTACTATACAGTACTTCATGCAGGACCTTTGTAAATGAATGCCCAAAAGTTGTCTGCAGTTCACAAAACAAAAGGTACTCACCAGCTGCGTCTCCATAACATACACAGGCAGAACTACATACTAGTGACAGCTGTAGTAGATTACACGGAAATTACATCGCAGCAGGGAAAATATCATTCTCTAAAGCTCTGCACTACAAACTGCAATTGCAGTACTATTCAAAAATCCACTAAATTTACACACGTTGATGAACTGTGTCAATGTCAAAAGAGTTAGACATCACAGTAAAAGGAAAGTCATTTACAGAGCCTCCAAAGGACATTGTACATATATTTGTAGATATCAGCAGTAAAAGGAAAGTCATTTACAGAGCCTCCAAAGGACATTGTACATATATTTGTAGATATCAGCAGTAAAGACGTAATTGCTACAGCCTTAATGAAGCCTTTTATGTGGAAATGGGACCTTCAGTGTAGATTCAGGATAAAAGGAAATGGGCTCGAATTAAATACCTCTCAACCTCTAAGAGCAAAAAATCTGGACAAACCCTAAAATGATGGGGCAAATAAGGACAGATTTTAAATATTGCTCTTACAAACTTAAAAAGTTGATAGAATAATAGGTTTTGCATTAACATGAATTTTCTGAAAGATGTGGAGTCTTAAACTCAAATGTTTTTCATTATTTAAATACTTCAATCCTCAGCTATTTGCCAGAAAAGTACAGATTTTAGGAGGAACACACCAAAAATATGAGGCAAAAATCTGGACATTCTGTGAAAGTCTGTACAGTTGAGAGGTATAGCTCGATTATATCACCTTATGGATACATTCTCATTGACCCCATAAGTTATCAGAATTTTAGAAAATGCAAATTAATGTCAGAAGTTCATTAATAAATGCATTTATGGTACTTGTCACAATCTTTTCCCAGATCAAGCAAAACCATAACTTAATGGTTACCCGATCACTACCCACTGGATACAGTTGTCTAGTTTTAGATATCTTTCTGTCTGAAACTATGCTTTTGTAAATAAAGGTCAAAAGCTTTCCACATAGTGCCAGTTGCAATATAAAAATACCCAACAGCTGAAGTACCTGGTTCAGTATTAAAAGAAATGGGCTTTGTAAGTCTTCTGTCTCTGCAGGAAGGAATGTGTCATCCCAAAAATATAACCTGACACAGTCTGTAAAAAAAAATGCCATGGAACTACTACTTTTCACAGTTTCTTCTCTTACGCTTTTAACAGTGGACAGTTTGACTGCAGAAATAATTACATTTAATACAGTGTTTGCTTGTCTAAAAACATTGTAATGTATAGAACGATAAAATAGTAACTCTCTGGTACAAAATAAGCTTATAAACTAGAATAAATCACCATTTTACTAGCACAATTATATCCTGGGTCCTTAAAATAAAATATGTTTTATGTAGTGCATAGTAAAATGATGCATATTAAAACAAAGTGGCATGTGCCACACATAAAAGTGTATACATTGCATGAATAAAAACCTTGTGCTATCACAGATTATTAAATTGTTTGTATTAGAGTCAAAGGTTAAGATATATGTATACATACATGTATTTACTAATATATGCACCATATATATATTATTTATATATATATATATATATATATATATATATATATATATATATATTTTTTTTTTTATACATATATATATATATATATATGTGTGTGTGTGTGTCTGTGTGAGTGTGTGTGTGCGCACATACATTTATGGATCTACTTTTCTTTATCAAAATTGCACTTTACCGAACATCAAAAACCCTGCACCAATAAACCAAAAGTGCAGTTCAACAGAAACATACTATTCCAAACTACAGGGAAAAAACAAAAACACTAAAATATACACTTCAAACACATTTTTGCAGGGGAGCAAGCCACCCTGGACCACCCACATCCCCTGAAAATTATATATACCAACTCTGAAATCGTACTACAATGGGGAAAAAGGTGCATTTCTTTATCCTCACTTTGCTGTAATCTGTATCGGAAAGCTCCAACTGCTGTATAAGCTCCACTCCCATTATTACTTTACATAATAAAGAAAAAGCACAACAACTTTTCTTCTACAAGATGCTGGAAATGCTAATTGCTGTTCATTGAAGTGTGGTTTGGAATAGTGTGTTTTCGTTGAACTGCACTTTTGCGAAAGTAGACACATACACACACACACACACACACACACACACACACACACACACACACACACACACACACACACACACACACACACACACACATATATATGAGACTGTTCCTTTCAATTTGTGCCTAATACTTTGTCCATAGAAGAAAGCAGAAAGAAGAAACATCTGTTGGACAATAAGTAAAAAGATTAACAAAAAATGAGAAAAGGAACATTCTTCTGAAGATCAGTTGTGCGTATCATATAATACTGGTCTCAGGAGACTTGTAGTTATTTAACCACTTCTTCATCCAGGGATCATTTGTACTTTTGTTGTGTAACTTCTGTGGCACTCCACAAAAGCTTTTCATTTTGCGCCATTTTCTGAAATATATCAGTTCTGCTTTTTTGTTTCCCTTGTGTCAAATTTCATCAAATCCTGTTCTGATTCCATTTTGACAAATGTTTCTCTAATCCTCTTCATTTTCTTTGGGATATTCCTTCTGTGATAGTGACTCAAAATGATTATGAAGAAGAAATGAAACTTCATGGGGTTTTTGATGAGTTCCACCCTTACTCACACTTACACAAAACAGAAATGACTGGTTGATGTGAGCTTTTGCGTTCCTATTTCAATTGTAATCTCTTGGGGGTGGTTGAAGCAGATTGCACCTTTTATTTTCTTGTCTCCTAACCCTATCTCATTAAATGCAAGCTCATTATTTTTCTGTCCAGTCTTTTGGTGGCTCTTGGTTTAACCAAAGTTTATGAAGCTATGTGTGTCTTGTCCATTACGAAGAATGCTGTTGTAAGGTTCCTAGACTAGCATTAATCAAAATCCTTGGAAGTGAGAAGAACCTGGAGACCATCCCCCGCATTTACTAATCTTCTGTGCAGGACTAGTCTAGTCCTGCACGGAAGTGGCCACTTAGGAGCAGGATGGCAGCACGCCATGCATATTAATGAAGGCACTTTGCCCGACCTCCTAAACATACAAGGAGTGTGTACGAGTGCAGGGGGCATGTCTGGGAGCAGAGCACTCAGAATAAACATGCCCCTGCAAAGTAGAACAGCAGAAAGTGGAAATAAAAGAGTGAGGCCGCTCACAGGTGTCTGCCTATCCCCACCAACAGTCCCCCATGTGTACAACAGCAGCAGCACATATAAATAAACTGAAGAAAACCTGTCATATTTATCGTAAATCTGAGTACAGCTAACCGTAGGTGTGCAGGTGTGCACATTGCTTAGCTAAGGTTAAAGCAGTTGAAAAGGCCAAAGAGGATAACAAGGAAGATATACGCCAATGAAATAGCACAGCAATAGTGCAGTGGGCAGAGCTTCTGCCTAATGAGCAGGCGTTCCTGGTTCAAGTCCCACTGCAGCACATGCCATTCTCCATGTGAAATCTGTATATGAACATTTTTTTTCTCATATATTTCCTGTATAACCCACTAAATAACATTAAATGTGAACTGGACAATTGTATTAATAACACACTAGTAAGCAGGTGTAAGCACAAATATAAATAAGCATGTGTAACTGCATTTGTGCAGAGGTAAGCATTACCTACACAGATTAAGCAAAGTAGAAGCTAACTGAGTGTTAGAAACTGTAACCAGAGTTTAGCAGTGCTTAGCTCCACGCAAACCTGTGCACACCCATGTACAACCGCTTTAATGTGCCATAATCACTTAGTACCCAATGGCCCATATTCTGCCCAGCAACAAAACAAACAGCTCCTGCAAGACTCGAACCAAGGACCCTGCATACCATAGACAAAGGGAATTAGTACTAAGCTATAACATATTCAAATAAAGTCGATGATGTCAGAAACATATCATCCAGTCCAGTCATGCAACAGCACAGAGAATGTAGACCTACAGCTGGATGGACATGTGTGCAAATATATTACTATCTAAATGGATACAACATATTTATAGATGTAGTCACATATATATATATATATATATATATATATATATATATATATATATATATATACATAAAACTATCCACACGCACACGCACACACACACACACACACACATATATATATATGTATATATATATCTATATATATATATATATATATATATATATATATATATATATATATAAATATATATACATACACAAATATATGAACAGATATACATGCAAATGCTGACAACTACACATATATATGTCAACATCCGTACGTCCACATATACACAGCAAGTTACACATATGTACGCAGAGAAATGTCCCCATAGGTATATACAGACATAGTTAAAAATATGTAAGCAAATATATACACCCACAGAGGAATATATGGCCAGACATCTGTAGATAGGAATGGTAGATTAACAGACACATACACATCCACATGCACCATGAAAGGCCTTGACAGGCTACAAACAATATACGTCATATACAAATTGGCGTTCCCCCTGCCCAGAAAAACACAACCGCCCTGCAAAACACTGCCAAGATCAATGTAATGTATGTGTGTCATTGAAATAGGGATTTAAATTAGTCCTCGGTCATGTTCCACATGTTGACATCACATCCCCCTCTCCCACATCCACTAGGCAGCCCGAGCAGTACAGGCCCATCCAACCAAGGCCATTCACAAGCCATACACGCATTACCCACAGTTCTGCTTCCCACCACCTGCTCACACATGCAGCCACCATCTCAACCCTGGTTACCGGCCCGTAGCTACCACACCACTACACATTGCCCCCCCTCCTAACTCCCCCTCTCGGGACCCATCCCTTATGTTGTCTCGACCCAAGTGTCCTAGATCTGGCACATGTCATAGTCCATGCACATAGCCATGGGTACCTATGTAACTCTGGGTGTAATTGAAAGTTGTATACCCAATGTTCGGGCTGTCCCGCAAGGGACGAATGATTACCTGGTACTAGCAATAGATTTAAATTTTAGTTAGAACAAAATACATTTTTTTTTTAAATAGCAAATAGTTAAACATTGTTAGAGAAAATACTAACTACCATAATCCAACTGTGCATCGCAAGAACAGTAAACAGCAAGGATAATATTTATGAGAAGTTGTTATATACATATATTTATGAAATTCATTAGCAGTTTCATGGTAAAAAGAATCTATAAGGGTAAGACTATGATGATGTACGGTAGTTATTGATGAGAAGTAAGAAAGTTAGCCCGGATTAGTGCAGGAACATAACCAGTGTGTATTGAGGTATAGTTTGAGTTTCTTTTTAAAAAGTATAAGGGAAGACAGAGTTGTGAGTTCAGTGGGTAGTGAATTCCATAGATTTCCAACAGTATTAGGGAACAGGGAGTCACCTGCTGAGTTGTTGGATCTGCAAGTGTTAAACAGTAGTTTGCTTGATGGGCGTAAATTTTTTGGATTATTGTAGGGGGTAAAGAGGCTTGAGAGTATTGGAGTATTGGTGGGTTGATACAGGGTCTTGTGGGCTATTGCAAGCTGTAGAAATTGGAGATGGTGTAGGTGAAGCATATATATATATATATATATGTGTGTGTGTGTGTGTGTGTGTGTGTGTGTGTGTGTGTGTGTGTGTGCAAATATACACAGATATATAGCTAGGATATGATACAGCTGTTAAGGATTACATATGCTCACAGGCCGTGCCAATGGGGGTGAGGGGCCCAATCAACAAACATGTAACACATAGCATCAATCCCCCCCACAGCAAGACAGTTGAAACATACAAACACACAATAAAAGTAAACAAACTACTGCTTCCCGGACTACAGGCAGGATACTACCAGTGGGAGAGACCCGCCAAGTCTAATCTTGAAACAAAGACAAGAATGTCCCTTGCGGGACAAGCTAAAAATTATATGGCTATTCGGCCTTCCAGCCATTACACAGATAATGTACGGTAGGGCACGCATGTACCCAGACCACAAGTTTGGGGAAGCCTGATGACCCATGGGGCAAGACAACATACGTGATGGGTCCCGAGAAGTGGAGAGTGGGCAGTTTGTACTGGTGTGTTCAGACCCGACCTGCACCCTGAGGAAGAAAGAGTGTCGAAGAGGAGGGGTGGGTGGGGAACTATGGGTATGTAATTATGGGTCTAGGCATGCATGTGTTGGCTGGAGCAGTTCTACATGGACTGCCCCAGGGATGTAAGCAACAGTGTGCATTGGGCAGACCCAACACCTAATGAGCAGCCATGCCGGTATGAGTCCCACAGCAGCAATGTCTAGTTTACATGGCAAATATATGACATTAAGGTAGAACTATGCAATTTAAGCAAAACTGCAATAGTGTAGTGGGTAGAGCATCCACCTAATGCATGCATTCCTTGTTTGAGTCCCACTGCAGCACATTCTATTTTCCATGTGAAATCGGTATATCAACATCATTTTGCTGTATAACCTACTAAATGACATTTAGACTTGAACAGGAGTACTGCATTACCCATAGACCCTCTCATTATTCAAAGGACATGAGTTGACACACAAGTATGTATACACAGACAACCTTTAATGGTGTATTTTACAATAATGTATGCCATTACTTACAGCACATAGATCTGGACTTATTTAATCAGTGAGGAATGCAAGGCCCACACAAAACAGTAGATGCAGACAGTACAGATATATAACATACTATGCTGTCCAGGCCAATCCCATCAATTTGTACAACTGTAGACAAAGGATTTGCTGTCAAGATAGGTAACAATAAACAATAACAGTTGTAGTTCAGCAGCAGCCAGTTACACCCTGTAGTCAAGGCCTAGAGGGACATTTATTACCTGTGATAATGTCTATGTATCTGTCACATGAATGGACGATGACCAACAAATGTCATGGGAGTCCACGATATAACTGGGGTGATAGCAGGAATGCTAGCAGTAAATAATGATAGGCCATTACTGAACAACCCCTAACCGTATCACAGTATGTAGGCCAGAGACACCAGCAGCTGGCAGTCAACGTGGATGTGCCAGGATGCCAAGCTGCTCCAGTAGTAGCCGTACCAGCCCCAGCACACCACAGGGTCTGCTGTCCACACCACACTACAGCAGGCCTTGTGCACGTGGCCCTGGCCAGTCCCAGGTGAGACATGGTTCCAGCGGACATATGTCAACATCAGGGGAGAGTAGCACCTCAAGGTCTGTACCTGCATATGCCCATGGAACCCCTGGCAGGCACAGTCAGCGTGTTCATGGCCGGAGGCAGTCAACTGCACACCCTGCCAGGTATGGTCTGCAGCTGTCTAACATCACCCATATAGGACAGCCACATGGCAGAATTGTGTGAATGCATACCCACACACTATGCAACCATATCTAGGGTGACTCCATACCGACACACACCACATCACCATGCCCCAATCAATGAACCACACCCCTCACCCACACACATGGTGACACACGTTTGGACTACCCTCTGCCTCTGGCACACCTGCAACACATCCTGTGCATATAATGATACCTGTGACACATCCCTGTCATCTATAACATCAATGCAGGGACAGGCTACTATGGTTCTGATGCACACAGTGACTGTAATGAAGTGCCACAACATACCGCAGTGTAGGATGCAGTCAGTGGTAATGTGTACTGCATACATGTCAGGTACTGCAGCCATGCAGCTAAGATGACTTTCACATACCCTGTGCATATGATGATAACTGTGCCACATCCCTGTCATCCATAACATCGATGCAAGGACAGGCTAACATGGGTCTGATGCACACAGTGACTGTGATAGAGTGCCACAATGTACTGCAGTGTAGAATGCAGTCAGGGTAATGTGTACTGCATACAAGTCAGGTAGTGTAGCCATGCAGCTATGATGCATCTCAGCTGTTGTTAACTCCAATTGTTATCCCCATAGTGTCATCCATTTGTGCTGTAGGCATACATGTGTCAGCAGGAGGATTGTCTGCAGTCATATTCCACAAGGGTATGTCAGTGTGGTGACACCATGGCATTGACATATGTGGTGCACAGTTGCACACACGCAACAGGTATGTTTCACAGTTATTGGCTGTGCAAAATTGATCGGTGACCTGCTGGTACAGGTATAATCTGCACCCTTATGTCAACCCATCCACATACGCACATCCTTACTTGGTGACACTGTGTCTAGACCCCAACCCAGGTATGTAGTGCTACTGAACTGTGTGGCTTTCATTGCACACATGACACCATCTGTAGGGTGAGGTGTGTACCAGGTCACGTGCTACATGCAGACCAGCCACAGACATGTACAATATGGTAATGGGGATGTAATGTTTGCATATGGAGAATACATAGTGTGTCATACCATCATATACACATTAACTGACACATAACAGGTAGGCACATATCTTAGAGACCTCATTGTATAGGTGCTAACTAACTAGTCCATGTGTCCAATGTGTTACTGGTAGGCTGCACACAGCACATGTGTAACTGGGCTGTATCCTGTTATCTGTTACCTGTATGGGTGATGGTGAAAATGACCACCTGACAGTGGTATATGGGCCATATACCAGGTGTACCATGGTGTAAAGACAGTGTACACAGCACCCACATCCACCACTGGATATTGTACACAATGGAACCCATCTTGATACTCTGACATACCCACTATCACACATTGGCCACGATGCCAAAACAACCCATTGCATATCACAACAGTGGTATCGCAGGGATATGCATGTGATGCACATGCCACAGGCATAGTAAGGTGTTGCATTGCATTGCCACACCTATGGGCGACAACAAAAATATCTGTATTACTGTGTGGCAATGTGTATTGTAATAGGAGTATGTGGACTCGGAATAGTGTACCCTACAGATATACACACATGCACACATACACACACGTGGCAGACCTCAATGGAATTCTCATGCCTACTGACCCATTGGTACAACACTGTTGTGCTGGTACTGCAAGGCACATGTAGCTGTTAGGGAGAGGAGTGTAACAGGCTACATGTTACATTAATGGGGTTGAGAGGCACCACACACTATACGAGTTGTACAAATAGGCATCCCCCCCAGCCAAACACATCCGCCATGCCATACAATACCAAGTGTTGGAGATCCCATAACCAGGGCCAGTGACAACATGGGCACACAATGTTACCTGTACTACATCCCACCTGTATAATGGCAGGCTGGTATTGGTAACATATCATGCAGTGCAGTCTGGCTCCCATGGGTAATGTATTATGTGGAAGTCATCAACATTACCAGACTACAGATACCCAGACACAGATATGTATATTTATAAATATATATATATATATATATATATATATATATATATATATATATATACATGTGACTACACATACACACATAGTTATATGTGCAGTAAGATACATAAGTGGAAGGTGCACACAATATGGAACAGCCACTATGCCTACAGTTAACCCCTGAACGATTGGACACTGTATGTGCCACCCATACAAATGACGATTGTTGCCTGTAACATACACCCACAGAGAGGTCATAGATAAAACAACACCCACAGGTTTGCAGACATGGAAACCTTTAATCGTGTACTATTACAGTTCTACATGCCAAGCCATATAGCTGTTCAGACACTGACAACTATATCAATGGAGTGATGCTACAGTGGACCAGTTACAGTCATACAGTAGTCTGGAAAGGCTTACAGTTGTTGCTGTCCAGGCCAAGCCCTTTACATTGTACAATAGGAAAGACACACTGGGCCACAGGATACCTAACAATCAACAGTATGTAATCCAGGTGTGTATTTCAGCAGCCACTATCTACACACTGTACAAACACAGTAGGTGGTATAGATGTCATATGACCACATGAGTTGTAACTGCTTCATAACATGGCATAACCGACACAATCACACCAACACACAGAACAGTTTGCATGGTGGGGCAGTAGTCCTGCATTACCCAGATCCATCAGTAATATGTATATTGGTGAAGTATATGGTATATATTAAGGCAGCTCAGCCCTGATACCCCTACCTTTTGTATCAGCCTAGGTCATTTCTGGTGCTCCCCCCTAGACTCAATAATACAGGGCCATATACCACTGTTACTTACACTGGGCTCTGCAGTGCATGAGGGCACACATGTATTGTGTAGGTGGGCACCCACACATATATGGCCCCAACCCCACCATATGTGTGGGGGTTACAATGGAAGTGGACTGATGACAGACATGGCAGTGTGTTATACTCCCAGCCCACTATGGATCAACCACCGACATCATGACATATGTACAAGGCTTAGTATGTAGGTGATGGACAGAGGCTGGAATACAGGCACATATGTGGACAACTGTTGCCATACACTATGCAAGGTGCAGGTGTTACAGGATAGTTTGTAACATACCCTTAGTCAGGGATTTGATGGTAGAGATGGTCATGGATGTAGCCATGTACCAGTAACATGCAACACACACACTGCCAGTGTATTATCTGACACAAGACCTGTGTGGTGGACAGACAAGACATGATAGGCACAGCTCCAGCTGGCATGAGGGTAGGCCCACAGTTGTGTGCTATGCAGATGGACTGCATTCCATGGCAAACTAGTATGTATGCCCACACCCTGTAACAGCAATACTATACAAAGCATAACACAACTCTACTCGCAGTCTGTCTGTACTTTCTGATCCTCCTACAAATATGTGGCTGCCCTGAGTGTGCCTGTTTTCCTGTAAAGGGTATTGCTACATGCTGTCAGTAGCACTGCTGCCCATACACAGGATGGATGCCCATCTTACAGGAGATGTAATAGGCCCATGCACACATGATGTGGGAATCTATAGTAGGTGGTTGCCATGACAGTGTTAATTGGGTGTAGTACACATGTGTAATCATATATCTGGCTATCTGGATAGGTTTATGTACATATATTCCCACCATATGTCCTGGACATGAAGTGTAGGCCAACCCCAGCTCGTATTTTCCCAATGTTGTAGTTGCAGGGGCTTTCAGGTATGTATAGCAGGTATACTAGTAGACTATTGCTGCTGTCATTGGGATTGTCTTCACAGACATGGTGTGTGTGAGAGGTCACATCTGCTTATAACGTGTGCCCCTGGTTACTGAACGACATCCAAAGGACATCAGTGTACAGTACCGCTGCTAGCACATAATGCCACTGTGGACTGCAGCAGAGATATTGGCCAATATATGTGGAGGGTCTGACACAGTCTGTACAGTCCAGAGGTATACACATAAGCTCTTAGTGCTACACATATGTACCATGCCTGACAGTATGGATGTGGACGGCCATGTAGATGGGTATAACACATAACTACCAGTATTTGATGTCCTCCGTAGGTCATGCATTCACACACCTCTGCCTGGCCTGTAACGGTATGACTGCTGGTACAGGGGTGCCATGGCCACATACTACACAATAGGTATTGACATACATCTGCACTGCATCCCACTGCCCTGTCTGACATACATGACAGTTAGGGAGGTCCAGCAGTGGGACATCTGGCCAGTATCTGCACATGACATCCCACTGGGTGGGTATACTCAGCTGCTAGGCATGTCACAATGCACTGTGCAGGCTGCAGGCAGACTGGCTCAACACTGGCATACATCTCCCAAGGGGGAATGCACATGTACCTGAATATAAAGCTGGCTCAACAGGCATGTCACAGCACAATTAAGATACACCTGTGTGACAGTGCATATCCACAACCAATGTGAACACAGCCACAGCCAAATATGGTTAGTTAGCATAGTATTTCAGTATATCGACTATGTGTTCTATACCATCCTCATATGTGCCACTCACAGACTGACCCTACATATACTGGCCTGCTACACAGTTTGGTCTGGTGGATGTCTGTGGTATGGGACACCTGTGTTTATGGCCCTACAAACATGTACACCACTACAGTACCATACAGTGGGGCAGCATGTAACAACCAATAGTAGGGAAACTACTACCACAGTCTGTACACAGGCTAAGGTACATATCAACACTACACACACTGTCGACATTCACCATAGGTACACAGACCTCAGTACTGTATGAACATCCACAGAATGTGCAAGTAATGTCATGTAATGTAACCCCTACTATACATAACATGTGTAGCAGTCAGATAAATCAGTGGCTTGTTCTCAGATATGATGCCCAAAGTATGGTGTACAGCACATATGCACCACTTCATGCATGACATTTGTACAAAGGTTGACAGAGGTGTGGCTGGGAGCACATACACAGGGCCAATATTGACATATTGCTGTGATAACCACATTTATTTACTGTTGTTACAAGGTTATTGCAACATATGTCCTTTGAGGGATATGATGTCTGTGACTACCACAGCTTTCTCCATCTACTGACTGCAATCCTCACACTACCTTCAGCAGTCAACAGCTAGATGCTCCTTGGGTGACACATGCAACCACAGACACAACACTGCCCAGTCTGCAGATGACCCTGCAGATGGAGATTCCCCATAAACATGGAACTGACATGGCAGGTATTAGAACATGTACAACAGCCATATCCACACAAACACTACTATTAAAGCAACATTACTCCAAATGCAGTATAGTGTCACTTACAGTCTGTAGTCAGGTCAGACACATCCACTTCTTGTTGTTGCACTGTGTATGTTGTTAGAGGTACACCACAATCCATCTGAGATGCTGTTTGCCACATGACAGATCTAGTTCCTGCTCACAGTGGGTGAAAAGGGCCAACACCACCATGATGTTCCTAGGTATTGGAGTGTGTTTCCATACATTTGGCTATGAGAATGTTACCACAGCTGTTTCAAATGCAATCAGCTAGGAGAGAGCTGCGATTTGTGCAGAGGCCATCAGCTGATCATGAGCATTACCATTACATGCTGCTGCCTAAGCAAAGCAGGTGTAGGCCTCCACGTCCACCTAAGAGGGGGTGGGGGACACAGACAAAGGCAAATACGTATCAGGGAGGGGAGGAAGGCTAAAATTGAAGCATGTTTGTGTCACACACCTAGCAGCACAGGGTATCAAACCCCTGACAACTATGTAGTGCTAGCACAGTTCACTGCAGATATTGGATGCACCACATGGGTTACCTGCTGTGGAGCACTCAGAACATATATGTGATGGTGAGTGACATCTGCAACAGGGATATAGTAGCTGTATGGTAGGTGACATACACGTGCCTGTCGGCATGAATAGGTGCCAGTGTCAACACAGCCACACTCTCACAAGGACACACACACATTGACACAAGTGGCAGGGCCAGGTGTACAACTCATTGGTTGTAGGATTGCCACATCACATCACTGTGCAGGTATCCCATGCACCACACAGGTCATATGGGGGCTGTACGGGAGAAGGGTATGGGAAGGTGTTTGACATCAGACAGCATCGGCAGTATGCCCATGGGGGTTGTAGGGAGTGTGGATGTGAACATCTGCATTATGCAACACACACACAAACACACAGGGTGCCAGTACTGACATGCATGGGTGCATGTCTGCGCAGGTGTGTGTTGTTTGACTGCGCCAGATGGCTGTCCAAGGCTAGGCTATGGGTGTACATTGGCATCAGGCCACATGACAATGGTCTGCATTGTGGCTCAGGGATGTAGTGTCTGTATTTTCCCACACAGGCGGGTATTGTATCCCCCATCCGGTCACCTGGGTGACTACTGTGTGGTGGCAATGCTATGCATCACTTGCTATGTCTGTGTTCCTTCATCCATGACATGGAGGCATCTGGGATGTGCACACCTCCCACATGCATGTACAGTGACATGTGTAAAAGTACCTGGGGTGTCCGGCCCATGTTGTGAACATGGATTATCATCAGATGTGCTAGTTCTGCCCGCCTGTGGATGGAGCTCGTAATTGTCAGCAGCTTTACCCTGCACCTATGTGCAGTGTATGCTATCAGCATTCCTTGGTGTCAGTGGCATGGAATTTCCATTGTGGGTCACATGTGATGGCACCACAGGTGGTGCAGGTGTCCATTGAAGAACATGGGAGGTGCACTGTCTGCATGTATGTGCATATTGGACAGATGGACTGGGTGTCATGCCCTCTGTGGCCCAGCACTGTCACTCCATAGTTACTATCAGTGGCCAATATGCAGTGTACTACCTACATATTGGCTGTTACCTAGGTGGGTGTGTGTGTATGACACATGGGGTGAGAGTGTGCTCTGGGTAATACTGGGGTTGCTATCTGTGATTGGCAGGGCTTGATGTCACATGTCTGGTATGGCTCTGCACCCTGGCCTCTCAGCCATATCACATGTGTTATCCCTGTACAGTGACATTGTGATATATAGTATGGACACCATATAAGAAATATGCAAACCCCCCCCACTTTGGCCACACAGCCCCAACCACCTCAACACAGGATATGGGTTACAAACACACACTCACACCTGTCATGTTTGGGGGTATAACCCCTACCTAACTAGTGTATTACACTACAACACTACGCAGTTATAGTACACACCACAGATATTACTGGGTAGTCCTTCTCCAAAAGTGTATTTCACAATGACTGACATCAGCAGGATTTCCAAAGTAGGGCATTTGAAATGACTGTGAGAGACTAGCCTAAAATGCATTGCTCCCTACACAGATAGTGACACACACAATACATCTGGAACTGCCATGTGCGGGGATGGAACCCAACCACACTTCTAATTCACAATACAGCAATATGCAGTTACAAGACATGCTATGGTGATTACTGGTCTACAACTTTCCCAGACATTTCTTTCTAGGTGCATGACATCAACAGCCTTGCCAAAGGTGGGTATGTGAAATGTGAGGGGTTTGAGTACCCTAAAAGCTTTGCTCTCTACACAGTCACACAGGCACACATAGTTGGCAGGTCAGGGGTTAGAACTCCCCACTAACTCCTTAATCACACTATGGCCATCTGATGTTACGGGATGTGCTACAGAGATTACTGGGCTACAGTCATCCCAGAGTTGTATTTCAATGTTTGTGACATTGACAGCCTTGCCAAAGGTGGGTATTTGACTTGTAAGGGGTGTGAGTAGCATAAAAAGCATTGCTCTCTACACAGTCAGTGCTAGACAGACACGCACACATACAAACACACACATAGTTGCCACATCTGGGGTTTGACCTCCTACCTAACTACATTATCACACTACAGCAGTACGTAGTTACAGCATGTGCTACAGAGATTACTGGGCTACAGCTTTCCCAGGGGAGTATTTATAGGTGGGTGACATCAGCAGCCTTGCCAACGGTGGGTATGTGAATAGTAAGAGGTGTGAGTAGCCTAAAGGCATTGCTCTCTACACAGTCAGTGAGAGACAGACACACACACGATCAGTGACACACACTCACACACACACACAGTTGCCATGTCTGGGGTCAGAACTCCTACTAACTTATCTACCACACTACAGCTGTATGCAGTTATGGGACATGCTATGGAGATTAGTGGCCCACATTCTCCCAAAGGTGTATTTCACATTGGATAACCTCAGCAGGCTTGTCAGGGTACTGCTATTGGGTGACGGTGTGTGCATGGCCCATACACCATTCATGTAGGGTGACGTGCCACAAGTGGCCACACATGGGGTCATATGTCACAGGTGCGTGTATAGGGCAACTAGCTGACTATGTCCTTGTACAGCCATGTTGCACAGCTGGCACATGGACCACATAGTCTGTGGTGCTGACAAGTACTGGTCGCTAGTAACTGAAGTGTGTGACATCTGCACCTGATGTGTTTGGGGCCCTTTGGCTGTGTGCTGGGTGGGACAGGCGTGGATGGCTCCTTGTCATCGTTACCCTCTTCCACACGTCTATATCCATCTACCTTTGGCTTATTATGCTGTGTTGTCCATACATATATGTCTGTATTCCTATCCACTGTGTGTGCAAGGCATGGCGGTGCATACTGACATGTGTCTGCACTAGCAATTGCAACGTTGGATGTGTCTGGTCCACTAGTGTTTGCATACATGGCCTTCATGTGTTTATGTGTGAGCATGCCCAGTATGACTTTTTCAGTATGTTGATGACTCACATTGCCTTCATTTCTCTAAGTGTATGAGCATGCCCAGTAAGGCCATCTGTTTTGTATGTGTGGAGCATGTCCAGTGGTTTGTACTGCACAGCTGACCTTTGTGTTGTACACCAACAGGTAGCATGCTGTGTCTGCAGGTATCCACCAATCATTTGGCATTGACTGTTGCAACATGTCTACATAGCGGGGGGGAACACCTGACTATTTCTATATTTCTATACAGGATTAGGGGGCACACCTGACTGCTACTATATTTCTATGTGGGGAGAGGGGTACACCTGACAGTTGTACACATTTACTAGGACTGTACTGGCATGTCCTGTAGTCCATTTCAATCAGTAGTCTTACCTATCATGCTGGCTTAGCCATACTGGTGTACTACCGTTCTTATCTTTTGATTGCATACATTAGTTTCTGACTTCCTAGCCGTTACAACTGACATCCCTACCTGGTCTGCTGTAGTCTGTCCATGTAGGCCTGGGTGGGGTTACCCATACCCCTCATTCAGAGGCTATAGTATGGCATTTGTTTGTGTTTGTCTACATCTGTCCTGCTGGCTATGACGGTTGTTGGGTATGTGACCCCCCCTCCTGACTGGCATGTGAGTCCAATATCTTGTGGGTGACCCAGTATTGAGGTGGTGCTACAGGGCTGCCTATGTTGGATGCACGTAGTACCCTGCCTATGCATGGTTAGGCACAGTTAGTGTAATGTTTGGCATTCCTTTTACTGTATGTGAGAGTCAGAGAGGTGATATTCCCTGGGCCCCTCCTGTGTCAGTGTATGTGCTATGCTTTGCCTCTTTGCCAGGGCCAGGGCATACTAGGCATGCCTCCATCTTCCTACTGGGGCAGGCTCAGGTTGTTCCTCCTCCGAGTCACTCTGTGCCTATGCAGGCCTTGGCATTGGTGGGGGGCTATGTGGCCTAGCCCCTTGCTGCTCCTGCTGCAGGTGTTTCCACAGGATTATATTGTGTGGCATGGCACATACAATGACGATTTGGGTACATGTACTTGGTGAGCACTGCAAGGCTCCACCAGATGTGTCCAGGCACCAGAACTTTGACTTGAACATCCCAAACACACGCTCTATTATGATTCTTGTTTGTGCGTGTGACTCTTTATGAAGTTCTTGTTTGGGTGTGTGTGGGTTTCTGATGGGTGTCATCAGCCACAGCTCCAGTGCATATCCAGCATCCCCCACTAGGTGATCATGTGGGATGTCCCCACTGGCACATTTCTGGTACAGCTGCGTCAGATGCTAGATGTGAGAATCGTGATAATTTCCAGGGCAGCCAGCACACACGTTCAGTATTATACCCTGGGCATCGCTACGAACTGGCAGTTGATGTGAGAAGCCCTTGTGGTTGATGTAGACCCTACCATGCTCACCGAGTGGTGCTTTGATGCATATATGCATGCAGTCTATTGCACCCATTACCACAGGGTACCCTGCTATTTGCTGGAAGAGATGCATACTGCTGGCCAATGCCTCACAGGTGAGAGGAAATATACATGCTCACCGACATGTGCTGTCATAGCATCCAGGAACTGGTGGAATACCCTGGATGCTGAAGCCTGTGAGATCCCCATCATATCCCCAGTTGGCCTTTAGGGGTTTTTTTTAAAAAAAGTTTGTTTTTGGGTAATTAAAGGCGGGGTTAAAATTTTTTGAAATTCCTTTTCTTTTTGCTGTGCAAACCTTGCCCAACAACTTAACCAAAAACCTTTGGAACCCCAAATTACAAAAAAAAAGGACTGAAGGGGGGGGGGGGGGGGGGGGGGGTGGGGGGGGGGGGGGGGGGGGGGGGGGGGGGGGGGGGGGGGGGGGGGGGGGGTGTGGAGGGGGGGGGGTGGGGGGGGGGGGGGGGGGGGGGGGGGGGGGGGGGGGGGGGGGGGGGGGGGGGGGGCCTAAATTAAAATTTTAACCACTTAATTTTAAACTGTATCTTTTGAATTTTAACTAACATTTTTTTTATATAAATTTTTACTCTAACTTAAGTTTTGTAAATTTTTTTGTCTTTTTGGGGTTTTCCCCCCTATGAAAATGATTGTATATTGGACTAACCCGTAACAAATGAAATAATTAATTCCAGCCTATTCTTAGAATTGCACTACAGGAAATTCTATTAATTCTAGCTGAGATTTATCTGCATTCCTCCCGTGGTAGGCTTAAAGACTTGCAGAGGGTGAGGATGGATCTATTAATTTTTGGTAAACGTGGACTTAAAATATGCATATGACGACGGATTTGTGTATTAGGAAAAGAAAGACTTTATATGTCATGGTGAGTTTTTTGTATGCAAAGAAGTTCATGCCAAGCACTTTGTGATTCAAGAGCCATAGGTTCATAGGTTTATAGGTTTCTACTAGGCTAATGATCACAAGGGCTTTTTTTTTAAAGCCTAGCTATACATCCCAAATTTCTGACAGAGTTCACAGTACCCTTGATAAGAATTATGGCATGGACCCACGAGGTAGTGTTTGTTGCATTTGCATTAGAACATAAGTGCTAAAATGCGGATGATTTTTCGTTTCCCATTAAATTGTCCAAATTTGCTTGAATTGGGTTAGGGAGGAACTCTCCTTCCACATGAATGGAGAGAGCCTGTTCTATAGACTGGGTAGTTTCTGGAATACATACCTATCTCTCAGCAGGTCCTATTTATATAATAGGCCCAAAGGTTTAATTCTTTAGAATGAACAAATTCTAATACTGTTTGTTTTGTGGATATGAAGGAGGTCCATCAGAGTGGGGTTTGACAATGCCCTGCAGCTGACATAGATCTCCCTCAAAAGCCTGTAGAAAACAAAATACAGGATAGGGCCCAGGGTGGTCAGCTCAAGATATGTGCTTACATGGAAGCGGAACCATAGAAGCGGGAGGGAGAGGAAGGAGTCCCTCCCTTTTAGATCATCCTTACCTTTGTCCCTTTGCATACCTCTCAACTGCGATGACATCCCACATCAGTGCATGTATTTCCAGCTGTTTTTAGCGTCTTGAGGAATGAACAGATTTATTCAAAAGCTGCTTGCCAGAATGGAAAGGATGTATTTGCAGAAGCCACATGTTGAGCAGAATTCTCTGGACTGTAAACTAGGATATAATTGCAGAGTGGGTGGGAATGGACAGAAGCTGCTAGGATGGAATTGTAGAGTGGGTAGGAATGGACAAGCTGCTGGAGTCTATCAGAGATAAGGTATACTGCTGGACTACAAATTTGTTGTGTGTGTGTTATTAGCAAATGCCTCAGCAGAAGGACCCATCTATTGGCCAGGAGGAACTCCGAAGAGTGAGCCTACCTTGGGTACAGGTAAAAACCCTGAAGTCTGTACCATCACTTGTAATTTAGGCCTCACATTTTAGTTCTGTTCCTCTGGTTTTGCAGGAGTGGTAAATAAAACCTTAGACTGCGGTGGTGGTGCTACTTGGTAGTGTTGTGCGCTTCACAGGTGAACATTGCCCATTCGATTCTCAGTTAAACGTCTTCTGTGTGGCGACATGAGTGAGATAGGTGTTCGCTAAAATTGAAGGAGGATTGTCGTTAGGCCAGCAAATAGCTATGTAGAATACACAGCCAATCATTAGGCGGACCCGGAGTTCGCTGTGAGTGAACCACTAACTTAGGAAAGGCGAAGACACGAGCAGTTCCCAGCAATTTTCTAAAGGTTATAAGATCAGTGTGAAATGTGTTACTATTTTTGGGGCTGTATTCCCCATTTCTGGCTTTGTTCTGTATTTTTATTCTCTAAGGGTTAGAGCTATGGTGAAGTGAGAACTGAATTCACTAAATGATATGATAGCCATTTAAGTTTGTCTTCCTGTCTTTCAAGAAACTGCTGGTTTAGCTTGGTGGTATCTTGCTCTGACTGTAGTGTGCATAGTTGACTTAACACAATGAAATGCGATTGGTAACATAACATTTATGCAAGCAACTTCCAAATTATCACGATGCAATGTTTAAAATGTGTCCCTGGTTTTGGCCTTTTGCTCCCCTCACCCCAACTGAAAAGTTCAAGAAGCTGTGCAACATGCCTATGGCTTACACTCTACTGTGATTATGTATTTATATAGTGTGTGTAGAAGTAGACTGTTATCATGTAAATGTTCTGAATAGGGCAGTTTGTCATTATTGCTGCATGCATTTTTGTTTCATTGCCTACTGGAAAAATGTTCAAACAATAAATTTAAAATGCAGATGTGTGTGAAAGTAGACCTTTATGATGGAAGTATTCTGAAGAGGGCAGTTTTGTCATTATTGGTTAATCCATTTTGTTTCATTGTGTACTGGAAAATGTTTAAACAATAAATTTAAATCGCAGCTAACTTAAGTCTAACAGGTGTGCTGTATTATACAAGGAATATAATTTAATACAATCAGGAAGGTGAATCAATGAATGCATACATGTATGCATGGCCCTAAATGTGTTTGAAAACAGCCCAGAGGAGAAAATGTGAAAGGCTCAAAATCATGGGGCGAATTTTTAAGCTTTACTCTTGTTACCAAAGCAATGGATGAAGGTAAAACAGTTCACACTACATTACCTTGACCTGGCCAAGCCTTTTGACACAATCCCTACTTTCGGGTGTAAGTACAAAAACTGAATAATGTAGGAACAAACACTTACATCGATCACCAGCTGCATTACCAACTTGGCTCACAGGATGCAGGAGATCATAACAGGGGAAGAGACCAGTGCAGCCAATGGAGTCCCTCAGGGTTCCAGACTGAGACTTTCTGTTTTGGCATATACATCTCAAAGAAGTAAAAGGAAATACCAAAAGAGCTTTGGCCAGCTAAGTTTGAGATGACTGCAAAGCTAGGAAGTTATTGAATCCTCAAATGACTTAACCATCATGCAGGAAGGATTGTCCCAAATAATAACTGGTGTCAAAATCATGCCAATGCCCTCTGAGAACTGATCAATTGTTTGGCATTTGGGAACTTGTGTGTACAGTGACCTAACATTTGACCAACATGTGCCCAGAGTCATAAGAGAAGCCTTTCTATATTGCACAGCTTATAAACAAATTGATTGTGACTAGATCTAGAGATGTTGTTGTCCCCTTTATACAAAGAAGCTGTCATTATGTCAATCATTTTGCAAAATGCCCACTTTGGCATATATCTGTCAGCCCATGCAACAATTGGAACACCTTCAGAGATACCTTACTAAAGGATACAAGTCTAAACAATAGTTCTTGCATGGACCACATCAAAAGATTTATTACTATACTCAGTATCCTACAGAGTGCTTAGAGGTGGCATGTCTGGCATACAAAGCATCCTTAGACATAATACAGATGGACCTACTGAACATCAACAAGTCAAATGGCATCAGAAATACTCAGTCCAGGTATCTAAACTGAATGTTGTGGAGAGATGGATATATATCACAGAAGGCTACGCACTGTTCTGGAACATACTATCCATAAAAAATAATAAGGCAAAGCTCATCCATCCATATTCAAATGTAACTTGGATCTAAGGATGGGTAATAGAAAAATGTACTCAGGATTTCCCCTCATGCCACTAATGGATAGAGGCAGCTCTAAATGCTGCATCCATTACATAGTCCCCTCAAATTATCTATGGTATGATCACAGTTGATTTCTCACGAGGACTAATATACAGTTATCAGCCATAGGGATAGCTAAGACCAATCAGAAAATGTTAATTCAAGCACCAAAAGGGAATTGGCTAAGCTTAAAATGTCCTCCAAGTGAGCCTATGTTGTGAGAGTAGCAAATAGTTATAAAAATTACCCTTTTTAGTTCACTAAATTGTGCCTGTCACCCCTCCACCCAGTCTTTACTTCCGGTGCCCCTGATTACTTATGCCTGTATTCTTTTGGTGAGGAATCTCTATGGACATTCAGTCATTGGATATGCCTGATTAGGTACATACCAAAGGGGCATTGTACTCAGTGATAGAGGCTGATAAATGCAATGATACATGATGAGGTGAAAGCTGTTCACAGTACCACTGTACTATACAGTACTTCATGCAGGACCTTTGTGAAATGAATGCCCAAAAGTTGTCTGCAGTTCACAAAACAAAGGTACTCACCAGCTGCGTCTCCATAACATACACAGGCAGAACTACATACTAGTGACAGCTGTAGTAGATTACACGGAAATTACATCGCAGCAGGAAAATATCATTCTCTAAAGCTCTGCACTACAAACTGCAATTGCAGTACTATTCAAAAAAATCACTAAATTTACGTTGATGAACTGTGTCAGTAATGTCAAAAAAGAGTTAGACATCACAGTAAAAGGAAAGGTCATTTACAGAGCCTCCAAAGGACATTGTACATATATTTGTAGATATCAGCAGTAAAGGAAAGTCATTTACAAGAGCCTCCAAAGGACATTGTACATATATTTGTAGATATCAGCAGTAAAGACGTAATTGCTACAGCCTTAATGAAGCCTTTTATGTGGGAAATGGGACCTTCGGAGTGTAGATTCAGGATAAAAAGGAAATGGGCTCGAATTAAATACCTCTCAACCTCTAAGGCAAAAAATCTGGACAAACCCTAAAATGATGGGGCAAATAAGGACAGATTTTAAATATTGCTCTTACAAACTTAAAAGTTGATAGAATAATAATAGGTTTTGCATTAACATGAATTTTCTGAAAGATGTGGAGTCTTAAACTCAAATGTTTCATTATTTAAATACTTCAATCCTCAGCTATTTGCCAGAAAGTACAGATTTTAGGAGGAACACACCAAAAATATGAGGCAAAAATCTGGACATTCTGTGAAAGTCTGTACAGTTGAGAGTATGGCTTCCGATTATATCACCTTATGGATACATTCTCATTGACCCCATAAGTTATCAAATTTTAGAAATGCAAATTAATGTCAGGTTCATTAATAAATGCATTTATGGTACTGTCTGACAATCCTTTCCCAGATCAAGCAAAACCATAACTTAATGGTTACCCGATCACTACCCACTGGATACAGTTGTCTAGTTTTAGATATCTTTCTGTCTGAAAGTATGCTTTTGTAAATAAAGGTCAAAAGCTTTCCACATAGTGCCAGTTGCAATATAAAATACCCAACAGCTGAAAGTACCTGGTTCAGTATTAAAAGAAATGGGCTTTGTAAGTCTTCTGTCTCTGCAGGAAGGAATGTGTCATCCCAAAAATATAACCTGACACAGTCTGTAAAAAAAAATGCCATGGAACTACTACTTTTCACAGTTTCTTCTCTTACGCTTTTAACAGTGGACAGTTTGACTGCAGAAATAATTACATTTAATACAGTGTTTGCTTGTCTAAAAACATTGTAATGTATAGAACGATAAAATAGTAACTCTCTGGTACAAAATAAGCTTATAAACTAGAATAAATCACCATTTTACTAGCACAATTATATCCTGGGTCCTTAAAATAAAATATGTTTTATGTAGTGCATAGTAAAATGATGCATATTAAAACAAAGTGGCATGTGCCACACATAAAAGTGTATACATTGCATGAATAAAAACCTTGTGCTATCACAGATTATTAAATTGTTTGTATTAGAGTCAAAGGTTAAGATATATGTATACATACATGTATTTACTAATATATGCACCATATATATATTATTTATATATATATATATATATATATATATATATATATATATATTTTTTTTTTTATACATATATATATATATATATATATGTGTGTGTGTGTGTGTGTGTCTGTGTGAGTGTGTGTGTGCACATACATTTTATGGATCTACTTTTCTTTATCAAAATTGCACTTTACCGAACATCAAAAACCCTGCACCAATAAACCAAAAGTGCAGTTCAACAGAAACATACTATTCCAAACTACAGGGAAAAACAAAAACACTAAAATATACACTTCAAACACATTTTGCAGGGAGCAAGCCACCCTGGACCACCCACATCCCTGAAAATTATATATACCAACTCTGAAATCGTACTACAATGGGGAAAAAGGTGCATTTCTTTATCCTCACTTTGCTGTAATCTGTATCGGAAGCTCCAACTGCTGTATAAGCTCCACTCCCATTATTACTTTACATAATAAAGAAAAAGCACAACAACTTTTCTTCTACAAGATGCTGGAAATGCTAATTGCTGTTCATTGAAGTGTGGTTTGGAATAGTGTGTTTTCGTTGAACTGCACTTTTGAAGTAGACACATACACACACACACACACACACACACACACACACACACACACACACACACACACACACACACACACACACACACACATATATATGAGACTGTTCCTTTCAATTTGTGCCTAATACTTTTGTCCATAGAAGAAAGCAGAAAGAAGAAACATCTGTTGGACAATAAGTAAAAAGATTAACAAAAAATGAGAAAAGGAACATTCTTCTGAAGATCAGTTGTGCGTATCATATAATACTGGTCTCAGGAGACTTGTAGTTATTTAACCACTTCTTCATCCAGGGATCATTTGTACTTTTGTTGTGTAACTTCTGTGGCACTCCACAAAAGCTTTTCATTTTGCGCCATTTTTCTGAAATATATCAGTTCTGCTTTTTTGTTTCCCTTGTGTCAAATTTCATCAAATCCTGTTCTGATTCCATTTTGACAAATGTTTCTCTAATCCTCTTCATTTTCTTTGGGATATTCCTTCTGTGATAGTGACTCAAAATGATTATGAAGAAGAAATGAAACTTCATGGGGTTTTTGATGAGTTCCACCCTTACTCACACTTACACAAAACAGAAATGACTGGTTGATGTGAGCTTTTGCGTTCCTATTTCAATTGTAATCTCTTGGGGGTGGTTGAAGCAGATTGCACCTTTTATTTTCTTGTCTCCTAACCCTATCTCATTAAATGCAAGCTCATTATTTTTCTGTCCAGTCTTTTGGTGGCTCTTGGTTTAACCAAAGTTTATGAAGCTATGTGTGTCTTGTCCATTACGAAGAATGCTGTTGTAAGGTTCCTAGACTAGCATTAATCAAAATCCTTGGAAGTGAGAAGAACCTGGAGACCATCCCCCGCATTTACTAATCTTCTGTGCAGGACTAGTCTAGTCCTGCACGGAAGTGGCCACTTAGGAGCAGGATGGCAGCACGCCATGCATATTAATGAAGGCACTTGCCCGACCTCCTAAACATACAAGGAGTGTATGCGAGGTGCAGGGGGCATGTCTGGGAGCAGAGCACTCAGAATAAACATGCCCTGCAAAGTAGAACAGCAGAAAGTGGAAATAAAAGAGTGAGGCCGCTCACAGGTGTCTGCCTATCACCAACAGTCCCCATGTGTACAACAGCAGCAGCACATATAAATAAACTGAAGAAAACCTGTCATATTTATCAGTAAATCTGAGTACAGCTAACCGTAGGTGTGCAGGTGTGCACATTGCTTAGCTAAGGTTAAAGCAGTTGAAAAGGCCAAAGAGGATAACAAGGAAGATATACGCCAATGAAATAGCACAGCAATAGTGCAGTGGGCAGAGCTTCTGCCTAATGAGCAGGCGTTCCTGGTTCAAGTCCCACTGCAGCACATGCCATTCTCCATGTGAAATCTGTATATGAACATTTTTTTCTCATATATTTCCTGTATAACCCACTAAATAACATTAAATGTGAACTGGACAATTGTATTAATAACACACTAGTAAGCAGGTGTAAGCACAAATATAAATAAGCATGTGTAACTGCATTTGTGCAGAGGTAAGCATTACCTACACAGATTAAGCAAAGTAGAAGCTAACTGAGTGTTAGAAACTGTAACCAGAGTTTAGCAGTGCTTAGCTCCACGCAAACCTGTGCACACCCATGTACAACCGCTTTAATGTGCCATAATCACTTAGTACCCAATGGCCCATATTCTGCCCAGCAACAAAACAAACAGCTCCTGCAAGACTCGAACCAAGGACCCTGCATACCATAGACAAAGGGAATTAGTACTAAGCTATAACATATTCAAATAAAGTTGATGTTGTCAGAAACATATCATCCAGTCCAGTCATGCAACAGCACAGAGAATGTAGACCTACAGCTGGATGGACGTGTGTGTGCAAATATATTACTATCTAAATGAATACAACATATCCATAGATGTAGTCACATATATATATATATATATATATATATATATATATATATATATATATATATACATAAAACTATCCACACGCACACGCACACACACACACACACATATATATATATATATATATCTATATATATATATATATATATATATATATATATATATATATATATATATATATATACACATACACAAATATATGAACAGATATACATGCAAATGCTGACAACTACACATATATATGTCAACATCCGTACGTCCACATATACACAGCAAGTTACACATGTACGCAGAGAAATGTCCCCATAGGTATATACAGACATAGTTAAAAATATGTAAGCAAATATATACACCCACAGAGGAATATATGGCCAGACATCTGTAGATAGGAATGGTAGATTAACAGACACATACACATCCACATGCACCATGAAAGGCCTTGACAGGCTACAAACAATATACGTCATATACAAATTGGCGTTCCCCCTGCCCAGAAAAACACAACCGCCCTGCAAAACACTGCCAAGATCAATGTAATGTATGTGTGTCATTGAAATAGGGATTTAAATTAGTCCTCGGTCATGTTCCACATGTTGACATCACATCTCCCTCTCCCACACCCACTAGGCAGCCCGAGCAGTACAGGCCCATCCAACCAAGGCCATCCACGAGCCATACACGCGTACCCACAGTTCTGCTTCCCACCACCTGCTCACACAAGCAACCACCATCGCAACCCTGGTTACCGGCCGTAGCTACCACACCACCACACATTGCCCTCCTAACTCCCCTCTGGGACCCATCCCTTATGTTGTCTCGACCCAAGTGTCCTAGATCTGGCACATGTCATAGTCCATGCACATAGCCATGGGTACCTATGTAACTCTGGGTGTAATTGAAAGTTGTATACCCAATGTTCGGCTGTCCATAGGGACGAATGATTACCTGGTACTAGCAATAGATTTAAATTTTAGTTAGAACAAAATACATTTTTTTTTTAAATAGCAAATAGTTAAACATTGTTAGAGAAAATACTAACTACCATAATCCAACTGTGCATAAGAACAGTAAACAGCAAGGATAATATTTATGAGAAGTTGTTATATACATATATTTATGAAATTCATTAGCAGTTTCATGGTAAAAAGAATCTATAAGGGTAAGACTATGATGATGTACGGTAGTTATTCATGAGAAGTAAGAAAGTTAGCCCGGATTAGTGCAGGAACATAACCAGTGTGTATTGAGGTATAGTTTGAGTTTCTTTTTAAAAAGTATAAGGGAAGACAGAGTTGTGAGTTCAGTGGGTAGTGAATTCCATAGATTTCCAACAGTATTAGGGAACAGGGAGTCACCTGCTGAGTTGTTGGATCTGCAAGTGTTAAACAGTAGTTTGCTTGATGGGCGTAAATTTTTTGGATTATTGTAGGGGGTAAAGAGGCTTGAGAGTATTGGAGTATTGGTGGGTTGATACAGGGTCTTGTGGGCTATTGCAAGCTGTAGAAATTGGAGATGGTGTAGGTGAAGCATATATATATATATATATGTGTGTGTGTGTGTGTGTGTGTGTGTGTGTGTGTGTGTGTGTGTGTGTGTGCAAATATACACAGATATATAGCTAGGATATGATACAGCTGTTAAGGATTACATATGCTCACAGGCCGTGCCAATGGGGGTGAGGGGCCCAATCAACAAACATGTAACACATAGCATCAATCCCCCCCACAGCAAGACAGTTGAAACATACAAACACACAATAAAAGTAAACAAACTACTGCTTCCCGGACTACAGGCAGGATACTACCAGTGGGAGAGACCCGCCAAGTCTAATCTTGAAACAAAGACAAGAATGTCCCTTGCGGGACAAGCTAAAAATTATATGGCTATTCGGCCTTCCAGCCATTACACAGATAATGTACGGTAGGGCACGCATGTACCCAGACCACAAGTTTGGGGAAGCCTGATGACCCATGGGGCAAGACAACATACGTGATGGGTCCGAAGTGGAGAGTGGGCAGTTTGTACTGGTGTGTTCAGACCCGACCTGCACCCTGAGGAAGAAAGAGTGTCGAAGAGGAGGGGTGGGTGGGGAACTATGGGTATGTAATTATGGGTCTAGGCATGCATGTGTTGGCTGGAGCAGTTCTACATGGACTGCCCCAGGGATGTAAGCAACAGTGTGCATTGGGCAGACCCAACACCTAATGAGCAGCCATGCCGGTATGAGTCCCACAGCAGCAATGTCTAGTTTACATGGCAAATATATGACATTAAGGTAGAACTATGCAATTTAAGCAAAACTGCAATAGTGTAGTGGGTAGAGCATCCACCTAATGCGCATGCATTCCTTGTTTGAGTCCCACTGCAGCACATTCTATTTTCCATGTGAAATCGGTATATCAACATCATTTTGCTGTATAACCTACTAAATGACATTTAGACTTGAACAGGAGTACTGCATTACCCATAGACCCTCTCATTATTCAAAGGACATGAGTTGACACACAAGTATGTATACACAGACAACCTTTAATGGTGTATTTTACAATAATGTATGCCATTACTTACAGCACATAGATCTGGACTTATTTAATCAGTGAGGAATGCAAGGCCCACACAAAACAGTAGATGCAGACAGTACAGATATATAACATACTATGCTGTCCAGGCCAATCCCATCAATTTGTACAACTGTAGACAAAGGATTTGCTGTCAAGATAGGTAACAATAAACAATAACAGTTGTAGTTCAGCAGCAGCCAGTTACACCCTGTAGTCAAGGCCTAGAGGGACATTTATTACCTGTGATAATGTCTATGTATCTGTCACATGAATGGACGATGACCAACAAATGTCATGGGAGTCCACGATATAACTGGGGTGATAGCAGGAATGCTAGCAGTAAATAATGATAGGCCATTACTGAACAACCCCTAACCGTATCACAGTATGTAGGCCAGAGACACCAGCAGCTGGCAGTCAACGTGGATGTGCCAGGATGCCAAGCTGCTCCAGTAGTAGCCGTACCAGCCCCAGCACACCACAGGGTCTGCTGTCCACACCACACTACAGCAGGCCTTGTGCACGGGCCCTGGCCAGTCCCAGGTGAGACATGGTTCCAGCGGACATATGTCAACATCAGGAGAGTAGCACCTCAAGGTCTGTACCTGCATATGCCCATGGAACCCCTGGCAGGCACAGTCAGCGTGTTCATGGCCGGAGGCAGTCAACTGCACACCCTGCCAGGTATGGTCTGCAGCTGTCTAACATCACCCATATAGGACAGCCACATGGCAGAATTGTGTGAATGCATACCCACACACTATGCAACCATATCTAGGGTGACTCCATACCGACACACACCACATCACCATGCCCCAATCAATGAACCACACCCCTCACCCACACACATGGTGACACACGTTTGGACTACCCTCTGCCTCTGGCACACCTGCAACACATCCTGTGCATATAATGATACCTGTGACACATCCCTGTCATCTATAACATCAATGCAGGGACAGGCTACTATGGTTCTGATGCACACAGTGACTGTAATGAAGTGCCACAACATACCGCAGTGTAGGATGCAGTCAGTGGTAATGTGTACTGCATACATGTCAGGTACTGCAGCCATGCAGCTAAGATGACTTTCACATACCCTGTGCATATGATGATAACTGTGCCACATCCCTGTCATCCATAACATCGATGCAAGGACAGGCTAACATGGGTCTGATGCACACAGTGACTGTGATAGAGTGCCACAATGTACTGCAGTGTAGAATGCAGTCAGGGGTAATGTGTACTGCATACAAGTCAGGTAGTGTAGCCATGCAGCTATGATGCATCTCAGCTGTTGTTAACTCCAATTGTTATCCCCATAGTGTCATCCATTTGTGCTGTAGGCATACATGTGTCAGCAGGAGGATTGTCTGCAGTCATATTCCACAAGGGTATGTCAGTGTGGTGACACCATGGCCGTGACATATGTGGTGCACAGTTGCACACACGCAACAGGTATGTTTCACAGTTATTGGCTGTGCAAAATTGATCGGTGACCTGCTGGTACAGGTATAATCTGCACCCTTATGTCAACCCATCCACATACGCACACATCCTTACTTGGTGACACTGTGTCTAGACCCCAACCCAGGTATGTAGTGCTACTGAACTGTGTGGCTTTCATTGCACACATGACACCATCTGTAGGGTGAGGTGTGTACCAGGTCACGTGCTACATGCAGACCAGCCACAGACATGTACAATATGGTAATGGGGGATGTAATGTTTGCATATGGAGAATACATAGTGTGTCATACCATCATATACACATTAACTGACACATAACAGGTAGGCACATATCTTAGAGACCTCATTGTATAGGTGCTAACTAACTAGTCCATGTGTCCAATGTGTTACTGGTAGGCTGCACACAGCACATGTGTAACTGGGCTGTATCCTGTTATCTGTTACCTGTATGGGTGATGGTGAAAATGACCACCTGACAGTGGTATATGGGCCATATACCAGGTGTACCATGGTGTAAAGACAGTGTACACAGCACCCACATCCACCACTGGATATTGTACACAATGGAACCCATCTTGATACTCTGACATACCCACTATCACACATTGGCCACGATGCCAAAACAACCCATTGCATATCACAACAGTGGTATCGCAGGGATATGCATGTGATGCACATGCCACAGGCATAGTAAGGTGTTGCATTGCATTGCCACACCTATGGGCGACAACAAAAATATCTGTATTACTGTGTGGCAATGTGTATTGTAATAGGAGTATGTGGACTCGGAATAGTGTACCCTACAGATATACACACATGCACACATACACACACGTGGCAGACCTCAATGGAATTCTCATGCCTACTGACCCATTGGTACAACACTGTTGTGCTGGTACTGCAAGGCACATGTAGCTGTTAGGGAGAGGAGTGTAACAGGCTACATGTTACATTAATGGGGTTGAGAGGCACCACACACTATACGAGTTGTACAAATAGGCATCCCCAGGCAAACACATCCGCCATGCCATACAATACCAAGTGTTGGAGATCCCATAACCAGGGCCAGTGACAACATGGGCACACAATGTTACCTGTACTACATCCCACCTGTATAATGGCAGGCTGGTATTGGTAACATATCATGCAGTGCAGTCTGGCTCCCATGGGTAATGTATTATGTGGAAGTCATCAACATTACCAGACTACAGATACCCAGACACAGATATGTATATTTATAAATATATATATATATATATATATATATATATATATATATATATATACATGTGACTACACATACACACATAGTTATATGTGCAGTAAGATACATAAGTGGAAGGTGCACACAATATGGAACAGCCACTATGCCTACAGTTAACCCCTGAACGATTGGACACTGTATGTGCCACCCATACAAATGACGATTGTTGCCTGTAACATACACCCACAGAGAGGTCATAGATAAAACAACACCCACAGGTTTGCAGACATGGAAACCTTTAATCGTCAATACTATTACAGTTCTACATGCCAAGCCATATAGCTGTTCAGACACTGACAACTATATCAATGGAGTGATGCTACAGTGGACCAGTTACAGTCATACAGTAGTCTGGAAAGGCTTACAGTTGTTGCTGTCCAGGCCAAGCCCTTTACATTGTACAATAGGAAAGACACACTGGGCCACATTTTGGGATACCTAACAATCAACAGTATGTAATCCAGGTGTGTATTTCAGCAGCCACTATCTACACACTGTACAAACACAGTAGGTGGTATAGATGTCATATGACCACATGAGTTGTAACTGCTTCATAACATGGCATAACCGACACAATCACACCAACACACAGAACAGTTTGCATGGTGGGGCAGTAGTCCTGCATTACCCAGATCCATCAGTAATATGTATATTGGTGAAGTATATGGTATATATTAAGGCAGCTCAGCCCTGATACCCCTACCTTTTTGTATCAGCCTAGGTCATTTCTGGTGCTCCCCCCTAGACTCAATAATACAGGGCCATATACCACTGTTACTTACACTGGGCTCTGCAGTGCATGAGGGCACACATGTATTGTGTAGGTGGGCACCCACACATATATGGCCAACCCCACCATATGTGTGGGGGTTACAATGGAAGTGGACTGATGACAGACATGGCAGTGTGTTATACTCCCAGCCCACTATGGATCAACCACCGACATCATGACATATGTACAAGGCTTAGTATGTAGGTGATGGACAGAGGCTGGAATACAGGCACATATGTGGACAACTGTTGCCATACACTATGCAAGGTGCAGGTGTTACAGGATAGTTTGTAACATACCCTTAGTCAGGGATTTGATGGTAGAGATGGTCATGGATGTAGCCATGTACCAGTAACATGCAACACACACACTGCCAGTGTATTATCTGACACAAGACCTGTGTGGTGGACAGACAAGACATGATAGGCACAGCTCCAGCTGGCATGAGGGTAGGCCCACAGTTGTGTGCTATGCAGATGGACTGCATTCCATGGCAAACTAGTATGTATGCCCACACCCTGTAACAGCAATACTATACAAAGCATAACACAACTCTACTCTTGATCTGTCTGTACTTTCTGATCCTCCTACAAATATGTGGCTGCCCTGAGTGTGCCTGTTTTCCTGTAAAGGGTATTGCTACATGCTGTCAGTAGCACTGCTGCCCATACACAGGATGGATGCCCATCTTACAGGAGATGTAATAGGCCCATGCACACATGATGTGGGAATCTATAGTAGGTGGTTGCCATGACAGTGTTAATTGGGTGTAGTACACATGTGTAATCATATATCTGGCTATCTGGATAGGTTTATGTACATATATTCCCACCATATGTCCTGGACATGAAGTGTAGGCCAACCCCAGCTCGTATTTTCCCAATGTTGTAGTTGCAGGGGCTTTCAGGTATGTATAGCAGGTATACTAGTAGACTATTGCTGCTGTCATTGGGATTGTCTTCACAGACATGGTGTGTGTGAGAGGTCACATCTGCTTATAACGTGTGCCCCTGGTTACTGAACGACATCCAAAGGACATCAGTGTACAGTACCGCTGCTAGCACATAATGCCACTGTGGACTGCAGCAGAGATATTGGCCAATATATGTGGAGGGTCTGACACAGTCTGTACAGTCCAGAGGTATACACATAAGCTCTTAGTGCTACACATATGTACCATGCCTGACAGTATGGATGTGGACGGCCATGTAGATGGGTATAACACATAACTACCAGTATTTGATGTCCTCCGTAGGTCATGCATTCACACACCTCTGCCTGGCCTGTAACGGTATGACTGCTGGTACAGGGGTGCCATGGCCACATACTACACAATAGGTATTGACATACATCTGCACTGCATCCCACTGCCCTGTCTGACATACATGACTGTTAGGGGAGGTCCAGCAGTGGGACATCTGGCCAGTATCTGCACATGACATCCCACTGGGTAGGTACACTCAGCTGCTAGGCATGTCACAATGCACTGTGCAGGCTGCAGGCAGACTGGCTCAACACTGGCCTACATCTCCCAAGGGGGAATGCACATGTACCTGAATATAAAGCTGGCTCAACAGGCATGTCACAGCACAATTAAGATACACCTGTGTGACAGTGCATATCCACAACCAATGTGAACACAGCCACAGCCAAATATGGTTAGTTAGCATAGTATTTCAGTATATCGACTATGTGTTCTATACCATCCTCATATGTGCCACTCACAGACTGACCCTACATATACTGGCCTGCTACACAGTTTGGTCTGGTGGATGTCTGTGGTATGGGACACCTGTGTTTATGGCCCTACAAACATGTACACCACTACAGTACCATACAGTGGGGCAGCATGTAACAACCAATAGTAGGGAAACTACTACCACAGTCTGTACACAGGCTAAGGTACATATCAACACTACACACACTGTCGACATTCACCATAGGTACACAGACCTCAGTACTGTATGAACATCCACAGAATGTGCAAGTAATGTCATGTAATGTAACCCCTACTATACATAACATGTGTAGCAGTCAGATAAATCAGTGGCTTGTTCTCAGATATGATGCCCAAAGTATGGTGTACAGCACATATGCACCACTTCATGCATGACATTTGTACAAAGGTTGACAGAGGTGTGGCTGGGAGCACATACACAGGGCCAATATTGACATATTGCTGTGATAACCACATTTATTTACTGTTGTTACAAGGTTATTGCAACATATGTCCTTTGAGGGATATGATGTCTGTGACTACCACAGCTTTCTCCATCTACTGACTGCAATCCTCACACTACCTTCAGCAGTCAACAGCTAGATGCTCCTTGGGTGACACATGCAACCACAGACACAACACTGCCCAGTCTGCAGATGACCCTGCAGATGGAGATTCCCCATAAACATGGAACTGACATGGCAGGTATTAGAACATGTACAACAGCCATATCCACACAAACACTACTATTAAAGCAACATTACTCCAAATGCAGTATAGTGTCACTTACAGTCTGTAGTCAGGTCAGACACATCCACTTCTTGTTGTTGCACTGTGTATGTTGTTAGAGGTACACCACAATCCATCTGAGATGCTGTTTGCCACATGACAGATCTAGTTCCTGCTCACAGTGGGTGAAAAGGGCCAACACCACCATGATGTTCCTAGGTATTGGAGTGTGTTTCCATACATTTGGCTATGAGAATGTTACCACAGCTGTTTCAAATGCAATCAGCTAGGAGAGAGCTGCGATTTGTGCAGAGGCCATCAGCTGATCATGAGCATTACTTACATTACACATGCTGCTGCCTAAGCAAAGCAGGTGTAGGCCTCCACGTCCACCTAAGAGGGGGTGGGGGACACAGACAAAGGCAAATACGTATCAGGGAGGGGAGGAAGGCTAAAATTGAAGCATGTTTGTGTCACACACCTAGCAGCACAGGGTATCAAACCCCTGACAACTATGTAGTGCTAGCACAGTTCACTGCAGATATTGGATGCACCACATGGGTTACCTGCTGTGGAGCACTCAGAACATATATGTGATGGTGAGTGACATCTGCAACAGGGATATAGTAGCTGTATGGTAGGTGACATACACGTGCCTGTCGGCATGAATAGGTGCCAGTGTCAACACAGCCACACTCTCACAAGGACACACACACATTGACACAAGTGGCAGGGCCAGGTGTACAACTCATTGGTTGTAGGATTGCCACATCACATCACTGTGCAGGTATCCCATGCACCACACAGGTCATATGGGGGCTGTACGGGAGAAGGGTATGGGAAGGTGTTTGACATCAGACAGCATGCGGCAGTATGCCCATGGGGGTTGTAGGGAGTGTGGATGTGAACATCTGCATTATGCAACACACACACAAACACACAGGGTGCCAGTACTGACATGCATGGGTGCATGTCTGCGCAGGTGTGTGTTGTTTGACTGCGCCAGATGGCTGTCCAAGGCTAGGCTATGGGTGTACATTGGCATCAGGCCACATGACAATGGTCTGCATTGTGGCTCAGGGATGTAGTGTCTGTATTTTCCCACACAGGCGGGTATTGTATCCCCCATCCGGTCACCTGGGTGACTACTGTGTGGTGGCAATGCTATGCATCACTTGCTATGTCTGTGTTCCTTCATCCATGACATGGAGGGCATCTGGGATGTGCACACCTCCCACATGCATGTACAGTGACATGTGTAAAAGTACCTGGGGTGTCCGGCCCATGTTGTGAACATGGATTATCATCAGATGTGCTAGTTCTGCCCGCCTGTGGATGGAGCTCGTAATTGTCAGCAGCTTTACCCTGCACCTATGTGCAGTGTATGCTATCAGCATTCCTTGGTGTCAGTGGCATGGAATTTCCATTGTGGGTCACATGTGATGGCACCACAGGTGGTGCAGGTGTCCATTGAAGAACATGGGGGAGGTGCACTGTCTGCATGTATGTGCATATTGGACAGATGGACTGGGTGTCATGCCCTCTGTGGCCCAGCACTGTCACTCCATAGTTACTATCAGTGGCCAATATGCAGTGTACTACCTACATATTGGCTGTTACCTAGGTGGGTGTGTGTGTATGACACATGGGGTGAGAGTGTGCTCTGGGTAATACTGGGGTTGCTATCTGTGATTGGCAGGGCTTGATGTCACATGTCTGGTATGGCTCTGCACCCTGGCCTCTCAGCCATATCACATGTGTTATCCCTGTACAGTGACATTGTGATATATAGTATGGACACCATATAAGAAATATGCAAACCCCCCCCACTTTGGCCACACAGCCCCAACCACCTCAACACAGGATATGGGTTACAAACACACACTCACACCTGTCATGTTTGGGGGTATAACCCCTACCTAACTAGTGTATTACACTACAACACTACGCAGTTATAGTACACACCACAGATATTACTGGAGTAGTCCTTCTCCAAAAGTGTATTTCACAATGACTGACATCAGCAGGATTTCCAAAGTAGGGCATTTGAAATGACTGTGAGAGACTAGCCTAAAATGCATTGCTCCCTACACAGATAGTGACACACACAATACATCTGGAACTGCCATGTGCGGGGATGGAACCCAACCACACTTCTAATTCACAATACAGCAATATGCAGTTACAAGACATGCTATGGTGATTACTGGTCTACAACTTTCCCAGACATTTCTTTCTAGGTGCATGACATCAACAGCCTTGCCAAAGGTGGGTATGTGAAATGTGAGGGGTTTGAGTACCCTAAAAGCTTTGCTCTCTACACAGTCACACAGGCACACATAGTTGGCAGGTCAGGGGTTAGAACTCCCCACTAACTCCTTAATCACACTATGGCCATACGATGTTACGGGATGTGCTACAGAGATTACTGGGCTACAGTCATCCCAGAGTTGTATTTCAATGTTTGTGACATTGACAGCCTTGCCAAAGGTGGGTATTTGACTTGTAAGGGGTGTGAGTAGCATAAAAAGCATTGCTCTCTACACAGTCAGTGCTAGACAGACACGCACACATACAAACACACACATAGTTGCCACATCTGGGGTTTGACCTCCTACCTAACTACATTATCACACTACAGCAGTACGTAGTTACAGCATGTGCTACAGAGATTACTGGGCTACAGCTTTCCCAGGGGAGTATTTATAGGTGGGTGACATCAGCAGCCTTGCCAACGGTGGGTATGTGAATAGTAAGAGGTGTGAGTAGCCTAAAAGGCATTGCTCTCTACACAGTCAGTGAGAGACAGACACACACACGATCAGTGACACACACTCACACACACACACACAGTTGCCATGTCTGGGGTCAGAACTCCTACCTAACTTATCTACCACACTACAGCTGTATGCAGTTATGGGACATGCTATGGAGATTAGTGGCCTACAATTCTCCCAAAGGTGTATTTCACATTGGATAACCTCAGCAGGCTTGTCAGGGTACTGCTATTGGGTGACCGGTGTGTGCATGGCCCATACACCATTCATGTAGGGGTGACGTGCCACAAGTGGCCACACATGGGGTCATATGTCACAGGTGCGTGTATAGGGCAACTAGCTGACTATGTCCTTGTACAGCCATGTTGCACAGCTGGCACATGGACCACATAGTCTGTGGTGCTGACAAGTACTGGTCGCTAGTAACTGAAGTGTGTGACATCTGCACCTGATGTGTTTGGGGCCCTTTGGCTGTGTGCTGGGTGGGACAGGCGTGGATGGCTCCTTGTCATCGTTACCCTCTTCCACACGTCTATATCCATCTACCTTTGGCTTATTATGCTGTGTTGTCCATACATATATGTCTGTATTCCTATCCACTGTGTGTGCAAGGCATGAGCGGTGCATACTGACATGTGTCTGCACTAACAATTGCAACCGTTGGATGTGTCTGGTCCACTAGTGTTTGCATACATGGCCTTCATGTGTTTATGTGTGTGAGCATGCCCAGTATGACTTTTCAGTATGTTGATGACTCACATTGCCTTCATTTCTCTAAGTGTATGAGCATGCCCAGTAAGGCCATCTGTTTTGTATGTGTGGAGCATGTCCAGTGGTTTGTACTGCACAGCTGACCTTTGTGTTGTACACCAACAGGTAGCATGCTGTGTCTGCAGGGTATCCACCAATCATTTGGCATTGACTGTTGCAACATGTCTACATAGCGGGGGGGAACACCTGACTATTTCTATATTTCTATACAGGATTAGGGGGCACACCTGACTGCTACTATATTTCTATGTGGGGAGAGGGGGTACACCTGACAGTTGTACACATTTACTAGGACTGTACTGGCATGTCCTGTAGTCCATTTCAATCAGTAGTCTTACCTATCATGCTGGCTTAGCCATACTGGTGTACTACCGTTCTTATCTTTTGATTGCATACACATTAGTTTCTGACTTCCTAGCCGTTACAACTGACATCCCACTACCTGGTCTGCTGTAGTCTGTCCATGTAGGCCTGGGTGGGGGTTACCCATACCCCTCATTCAGAGGCTATAGTATGGCATTTGTTTGTGTTTGTCTACATCTGTCCTGCTGGCTATGACGGTTGTTGGGTATGTGACCCCCCCCCCCCTCCTGACTGGCATGTGTGAGTCCAATATCTTGTGGGTGACCCAGTATTGAGGGTGGTGCTACAGGGCTGCCTATGTTGGATGCACGTAGTACCCTGCCTATGCATGGTTAGGCACAGTTAGTGTAATGTTTGGCATTCCTTTTACTGTATGTGAGAGTCAGAGAGAGGTGATATTCCCTGGGCCCCTCCTGTGTCAGTGTATGTGCTATGCTTTGCCTCTTTGCCAGGGCCAGGGCATACTAGGCATGCCTCCATCTTCCTACTGGGGCAGGCTCAGGTTGTTCCTCCTCCGAGTCACTCTGTGCCTATGCAGGCCTTGGCATTGGTGGGGGGCTATGTGGCCTAGCCCCTTGCTGCTCCTGCTGCAGGTGTTTCCACAGGATTATATTGTGTGGCATGGCACATACAATGACGATTTGGGTACATGTACTTGGTGAGCACTGCAAGGCTCCACCAGATGTGTCCAGGCACCAGAACTTTGACTTGAACATCCCAAACACACGCTCTATTATGATTCTTGTTTGTGCGTGTGACTCTTTATGAAGTTCTTGTTTGGGTGTGTGTGGGTTTCTGATGGGTGTCATCAGCCACAGCTCCAGTGCATATCCAGCATCCCCCACTAGGTGATCATGTGGGATGTCCCCACTGGCACATTTCTGGTACAGCTGCGTCAGATGCTAGATGTGAGAATCGTGATAATTTCCAGGGCAGCCAGCACACACGTTCAGTATTATACCCTGGGCATCGCACACGAACTGGCAGTTGATGTAGGGGAAGCCCTTGTGGTTGATGTAGACCCTACCATGCTCACCGAGTGGTGCTTTGATGCATATATGCATGCAGTCTATTGCACCCATTACCACAGGGTACCCTGCTATTTGCTGGAAGAGATGCATACTGCTGGCCAATGCCTCACAGGTGAGAGGGAAATATACATGCTCACCGACATGTGCTGTCATAGCATCCAGGAACTGGTGGAATACCCTGGATGCTGAAGCCTGTGAGATCCCCATCATATCCCCAGTTGGCCTTTGGAAGGTACCTGTAGCTAGTATTCTTAGGCCTACACATACCTTCGTTTCCACTGGGATGGGTTCACCTCTGTTAGTTCTGTGTGTCAGGTGTGGCCAGCACAGCTCAGCAATCTGCTTTAGGAGGTCCCTGTCCACCCTATAGTGCTCCACTATTTCCCGCTCATGTAGCCCTTGGTAGGTTACCCTGGGTCTGTACAGTCTTCTCCATCTCCTCACTCTGGGTTGATTGACAGCATTCCCATCCTCACCACCCTCAGCCTCTTCTTCAAGTTGTATGATAGCTATTGCAACCCCTAACATTTTGTTGTTGTGAGTGTTAAAAGTTCCCCACTTGTTTACACCGGTGGTGTAGGGTGTGGGAAAAACCAGAGGGGTAGGTGTTTGCATAGTTTATAGTGGCATTCTGGGCTGGGCTGGTCTGCTGCCTGTGTAATTGGCTGGTTCCGATATGGTTCACCTGGCAGCAAACCTGATACCCCTTGATTAACTTCCTACTGCTGCTTTCCCTTCCTATTGCCCTTCTGTTTAATCCCAGGGGCATGCCGCACAATTGGTGTACTCCAATGTGCGCACTGCTGCTATTTCCTAGGTTCACTTCCTTTATCTCCCTGTAGATCAACTTGTACGGTGCACACACCCGTTTCCACTTTGTCATACGTGCTAGGTAGGTTTAGACACACCCCCTGGCTTTGCTGTGCTAAGCTGGATTCAACCCCGAGCCACAGGGCTCCAATCCACGGACAGTATGCCAGACACTCCCACACATAATGTCACCTACCTCCTAGTCTTGTACTCAACTATTCATACTCTTACTTGCCTCACTTGCTGGGGGAAAACTGGGATTCACTATCTTTCCCCTTATTTGCATAGAATTGTCTGCTAATGCATAGTTACATGTGACACACTGTGCCTCCCTCCTTAGCAACCACTATTCACTGGCCAGGTTGTCTTTTGCCTGCCATTGACTTGCATGGCTGAATACTGATTTTAGTTAGACTGCTTTTTTAAGTTTATTTTCTTATT